>NC_069504.1:35694661-35909661 GCF_027579735.1 Bombina bombina | reverse complement strand
TAAATAAAGTGTTTAACCCCTAAACCACCGCTCCTGGAGCCCACCTACATTATATTTATTAACCCCTAATCTGCCCCCCTACACCGCCGCCACCTACATTATATTTATTAACCCCTAATCTGCCCCCCTAAACCACCGCCACCTACATTATATTTATTAACCCCTAATCTGCCCCCTACACTGCCGCCACCTACATTATATTTATTAACCCCTAATCTGCCCACCCTACACTGCTGCCACCTACATTATATTTATTAACCCCTAATCTACCCCCCCCTACACCGCCGCCACCTTCATTATATTTATTAACCCTAATCTGCCCCCCTGCACTGCCGCCACCTACATTATATTTATTAACCCCTAATCTGCCCCCCCTACACCGCCGCCACCTACCTATATTTATTAACCCCAAACCGCCCCAAACGTCGCCACCACTATATTAAATTTAATAACCCCTAAACCTAAGTCTAACCCTAACCCTAACACCCCCTAACTTAAATATAATTTAAATAAATCTAAATAAATATTACTATCATTAACTAAATTATTCCTATTTAAAACTAAATACTTACCTGTAAAATAAACCCTAAGATAGCTACAATATAACTAATAGTTACATTGTATTTATCTTAGGTTTTATTTTTATTTTACAGGCAAGATTGTATTTATTTTAACTAGGTACAATAGTTATTAAATAGTTATTTTCTATTTAATAACTTCCAAGTTAAAATAAATACAAATATACCTGTAAAATAAAACCTAACCTAAGTTACAATTACAGAATTGTATATATATATGTATATAAGCATATACATACAGAATATATTTACTGGGAACACACAGTTCCCATAGACTGCAAGGTAAACACACTTTTCAGTGCAGTTTTTTTTTCTAACACCCCACAGCTGCCAACTTTACCCCCAAAATACTGCTTAGTGCAGTCATTTTATTAAAAAATAAACATACAAAAAAGTGCTGAATGCACCAAAAATAGTGAGACTAAAACAATAAAATAATACAATATACATACAGTATAACATATGACAGACCCAAAAGATTATGATCTAATGTGATGTGATAAATTAAAAAGTCCACTTAACTAACCAAGTGATGATCAGAAAGTGTAGTAGGTCACTTCCTCTTCAAACAAACTCCTGTACAAACATGAGAAACAACAAGAAGTAAAGAGGGCGCCCAAATGGTGTGATAACTTCAACCAAGGATAACGAAACAACAAGGCTAGAAAAATACTCACACATTTCCAAGCACTTCAACAGTGCAAGGAGAGCAGGCTGGACATTTGGAAGTCGTCCAGCAGACTTATGGCTCTCAGGCTGAGTGTCTGCAGTGATTCTGGTGGGTGTGATGGTTCATAGAGATGGAGGTAGCCCAAATCAAACCTTACACATACCGTGCGTGATAGCAACCATCCCAAAAGATATATATACTCAGAGTGACAAAAATGTAAAAGATAGAATAGCTTTAATTTAAAATCAATAAAAGACAAATCTTTAAAAATGTCTCACAACGCGTTTCTCGGGTTTACCGTTTCATCAGAAATCTTGTCAGATAATTATATTGTACTTCCTAGTAAAGCTGTTAATCTTTCGAACTGGCCAAAGTCAAAGAAAGTCCAGCACACATATACCAACTGCACGCTGCCAGGGATCCTGCAACCCCAAGAAATAGACAAAACCAGAAGAGGCAACAGCATAATTTATCACCAAGTTTATTAGGCAACACAAAAGCCCACAACGTTTCGGGCTTTTACCCCTTAATCATGTGGATACAGAGTAACAAAGGTATTTCAAGTATTTCTATTAAATAAAAATATGAAATTTCTTTAAAATTGATATTTTATATGACAAGGTATTTGACTAGAAAGGGCTCAAGTGTATATATATATATATATATATATATATATATATATATATATATATATATATGCTCCAAGAGGTAGAAAAGTGGATCACGAAAACAAACTCTTCCTAAACACTGAGACAACTGTCACAATGATCTTTGGAACGATTCCTAAATTACACAAATTACAAAATTCCCATCTATGCATCAAAACGATATCAAATTGCACACTGACTGCAGTCCACTCTTTCAAATACTTGGGTATTTTGTTAGACCCCAATCTATATTTTGGCCTCCACATAGAAAAACTAATATCTAAACTTTATCCAAAACTAGGTGCCCTGTACAGAAACAAATCTTGCCTCAGCCCTACAGTAAAGGAAAAGATTGTACAGCAAATGCTGATGCCTATCATGGATTATGGGGACGTAGTATATGCACCTGCACCGCAAACTCACCTTAATAAACTTAATACACTGTATAACTTGTTCTGCTGCTTTGTGCTACAATGTAACTACAGGACCCACCATTGTGACATGCTAAAAGAACTAAACTGACTGTCGCTGGAATCCAGACGCACCCTCCATCTTTCTTGCCTTGTGTTTAAGAGCCTTTCTGGGAAGCTCCCACCCTACCTGAGCAGAATGCTCTCCCCGGCTGTTCCCACCTCCTATAACCACCGATCTAGTACCAGCACATTATTTAGCGTGCCTCAATACAAAAAGAAAGCAGCTTGATCCTCCTTTTCCTACAGAGCACCAAAAATATGGAACGACCTCACACACACTTTCAAACCTTTCCCCATTCCTAATATCCTTTAAGAGATCCCTCTATACATATCTCAAAACAGAATGCACCAGTCATGGTTGATTATATATTTTCCACCTGTTCTATGTTAATTTTTGTATATATTGTCTATTAATATTGTTTTTGTATTTTATTGTACCAATGCAATGTTTTCTGCAACCAGGACATACTTGAAATGAGAGAAATCTCAATGTATCCTTCCTGGTAAAATATTTTATATATATATATATATATATATATATATATATATATATATATATATATATATATATATATATATATATATATATATATATATGTGTGTGTGTGTGTGCACATGTGTACTGTATATATGTGTGTATATGTGCACATATAAACACATATACACTTCTGAGTCTTTCACAGTCGAACAACTTGACATATACCATATTGTAAACCCTTTTTATACATTTATTTCAATATTAATATATATTTTACATTTTTTATATATATATTAAAGTGAAACAAGGCAGTTTTAGCTTTCTTTCCACGTGCCAGTGTGTTTAAAGACTTGAAAACTTGTTTGAACTAACATATATTAGGGGTGCAGTAGTGCTACGTTTATTTTAACACTGGCACAGCACAGTGTTCAATAAGTATTCAATAAATATTGTACATGTAAAATAGTGACAATTACTGTAGTACAATTTGCCAGACTATAACACTGATGCCCCTATTTATCAAAGGTCTTGCGGACCTGATCCGACAGTGCGGATCAGGTCTGCAAGACCTCGCTGAATGCAGAGAGCAATACGCTCTCCGCATTTAACATTGTACCAGCAGCTCACAAGAGCTGCTGGTGCAACGCCGCCCCCTGCTGACTCGCGGCCAATCGGCTGCCAGCAGGGAGGTGTCAATCAACCCGATCGTACTCGATCGGGTTGATTTCCGGCAATTCCTGTCCGCCTGCTCAGAGCAGGCAGACAGGGTTATGGAGCAGCAGTCTTTAGACCGCTGCTTCATAACTTGTGTTTCTGGCGAGCCAGAAGACTCACCAGAAACACGGCCCTTCAAGCTCCGTACGGAGCTTGATAAATATGGGCCTATGACACAGATTGCACTGTAATGCTGTAAACAGAGTGAACTGTGCATAACAAAATGGTGTCAGTTACTTTTCTCGCAAACTCATGATGAGTACAGCACTTTCAAAATCTTTGGAGGCTGAACTTCAGCTCCACAAAGCTCTGTATTAGCGAAGCGCTGTAAAGTGAGGTATACCTGTATATATATAAAGCGTCACATAACTCTATCTCTCTGCTCAGGGTCTGATTTCACAAGATCTTTCTATTTGTCTACACCTGATCTGGTGTCACAGAACTCTCTCGGCTTAGGGTTTTGTCTTACAAGGTGCTCTCTGTTCTCTTGATATGGTCTCACATAGCTCCTTAACTCTGTTCATGGTCTAATCACACATGATTCTCCCTCTGCTTATAATTTGTTCTCACATTACTTTTTGTCTCCTATGGATCTAATCTAACATATTCATAACCCTCTCTCTGCTCAAGGTCAGGTCTCAAATGACTTACATCTCTGTCTGCTCTTGGTCACATTATGCATGATGCTCACTTTTCTACTGGTTTTGTCTCACATAACTCTCTCTCTTCTTTGGGTTTGGCCTAACAAACCTCTCTTTGCTCATGGTGTGAGTCTAGCCTTACATAACTCTCACTGCTCTAACTGGTTTCACATGATTATCTCTGATTTGAGTTCGGCTTTACATGCCTATCTCTCTCTCCTGACTGGTTATACATGACTCTGAGCTTTGAGTCTGATCTTACATAACTCCCTCTCTGGGTCTAGTCTCACTGTCTTTTCTCTCCCACATTCAGGGTATGAAAAAAGTAAGATTTTTAATGCCATAATTGGAGCTTATGACCTGAGCAGCCTGCTGATAAAGCCATCAGGATCTGGAGAAGAAAATATAATGAAGATGGCCTACAGTACATTTACCACATATTATTTAGACACAGTTGGAGATTGGGGCCAAGTTGGTGCAAACAAAATATTAGAGGCCATTGAGTACATTACAATGGGTAAGTTTTTAGCAAAATGTACTAGTATGAAGCAGGGAGTATATCATTGTGACCTTCAGGCTGGGGTGTCTGTGGAAAGTATCCATGTAACATTTAAACACCCCAACACTTTGCAGGACAATAAGTCGTCATAGGAAGCCCTTTAGCTTGTTTGTCAAAGGGAAAAATAACAGCACGCTAAAACACATGATATGGCTCCCAAATATAACTTCATCTGGATGATTAGCAACTCCAAAATTAGAATATGATAAATCCAAAACTGATAAACTAGTTAATTATGGGGGGGGACAGTAACATTCTAGATACTTCCAAAATGAATTATCAACCAATGATAATAATGAATTTGGTAGTTTATTATAATTTTTTTATGAAATATAAAAAATAGTTACACTCTGCCATACAGATGTTCCAACATTAGTATTACTCTTACTACTAGTAAAAAGCACCATGGACTTAATATGAATGTAACAAACTCATTATCTGGGCTCTGAACATACCTCTATCATCAGTTTAGTGGTTCAGAGTGAATGTATAGGTATATGAGAGCATGTAGTTATGTAGGTAAGTACATGAGTCTTATTACATCTAGCATTTATTTGTATTAATTAACCTTTTGTTTCAGCTGTGCTCTTGATCTCTGGGGTGAGGCATGTTGGTGATATTCACCCTGGACTGAATAACTCTTCAGACCACGACAGGTTAAAGAGGGTTCATTTATTGAAAAACACACTGCAGTGAGGAAAGAATGAATACAAAGTTTTCTCTGGGGGGGTCAGTCCCCTTCCCAATCATTTATACACAGGAGGCAGGGCATTTCTGGACTCCATATCTAGGCTAATACAGTTTATGATTGGCCAGCTAAAATGCAAGGGTTTTTACCAAATATGGTTATAACATAAGTAAAAAATACAGTTTAGACACAATTCCATTCACTAAGTTCTATTCCTCAAAGTAGCTGGTTTAACTGTCTGACCGTATATCAAAAAAGGGCAAAGGTCAGGGATGAACTAATTTCTGCTCTTATGTTAACAAAGAGAGCTGTGTAAAAAGCATATCATTCTACAAGCTTACTAATTTATGGTATACATCCATCCATATACTCACATATGTTTGGCCTACCAGGACAACACGGGAATTGAATGCTCAGATACAAGGATAGGAAAGGATTAGATTTAGGAGGAATAACAGACATACACTAGCTACCATAAATCATTGCCCCTTAAGCAAGACTGGCCTCTCCTGACTAACAATGCCTGCATAGAAATTAACCCATTCAGACCTCACAAAGCACTGAAGAAAAAACAGTTACAGATATTGTTTATTATTTTCAACAGTCCCTCCTCTGATGCTGTTAAACTCTGACAATAGCATCAAACAGCAATATGATTTAGTTGGATTTAGTCAAACTGCAGTGCAGAGTTGCCGTGGTCATGGCAATGGGGCACACACAAGGCTGGAGCTTCACAGGAGGGCATCAGTCTGCTGGTTGCTGGGCTGACGAGGTTACAGAGCTTGTGTAGCATTAATTTGAGACAGATTACTACAAGAGAAAGAAAAACAATTAGTATGACAAAGATTAGCAAACCTTGCAGTATCTGTACCCCCAATTTACGCAGCCATCCTGACAGGCCAAAAGTCAAATCAAAATCCAAAACACTAAACCTAATATCATGCAGGATAGTTAAGTAATAACATTATAATTTTTCCATTTGTTCTATCTAAGTATTGAGCTTTGGTTTTCCACATAATAAAAGATAAGGAAGCAAGTGTCTGTAAACAAACATAATGAGATATGGCATTACCTGAAGCTCAACACATTGTAATAGGATGTGGTTTAAAAGCACAAAACCAGCTACTTCATATAGATAACATATATTTTATACTCTGCAGCTGGTATAACAAGTCTAAAATAGATTAATATAAAAACATTCTTTTTAGTATACTGTCCCTTTAAGAGACTGTGGTTGCACAGGTTTTGTAATCTATATCTAATAGCTAAACATAAGTATATACGTATTTAAGCACAATTATATTAACACCTAACTACCTTGAATGCTCACTGCTATTGAAATGAATGCAAAACTAATAATCCATCTGAAAATAAACAAAAACAAAAACAAATAGAGAATGTGGGGAAGGAGCAATATACAAAACCTCCCAGATACATTAGCTAAAATAATTAACCCAATCATCACTGGGAGAACATTTAACAAGTACACTTTTTATATGTACTTTACAAAAAATGAAAGCAAAATAAAAATGAATGTATAGTAATGTTTCATTGTCATTAGTGTAACATTCTATACATTGTTGAAATGCCTAATTTAATAGTATTTTAACTAAAAGAACATTAATACAGAGGTACCAGACTCATGGATATGTGGTATGAAACCACAGATCCAACAGGCACCTGTACCATCAGTGTGGCAGTAACAATAAAAAAATGCATTGTCTTGTTCCCATGGGGTGGTATGGCAGACATAACTGGGAACAATGAGAATACCCAAAATATAAAAGGATGCATGGTGAGTTTGATATACAATTACACAGTAATAGAATGAATAAATCATACAAACAGTAATTTCTAACATTTGAGTGATTACTAAAAGCTTTATAAAACAGAGAATTACTTTACACACCAGTAAAAACATCACTAGGGTGTAAATGCGGCATACAGAAATTATAATGAAAAATAAAAAATGAGTTCATTAGCTTTAAACATTCAGGAAATAATCAAGCACTATCAGAGAATGATACTTCCCAAAGGCTCAGTCTTTATGGATTTCCTTGCCAGCGATAGGATCAGTCTGTGGTATACCAATTTGTAGTGAGATCCATGATTTAACTTCGGTGACTTCAGTGGCTGTATTTGTGATAAATAATACACAGACAGGCCCCTTCTACTTTGGCTCTATAGGTATTTTTCTGGAAAAACTTTCAACCATTATAAGATCACCAGGTGAGATGGCATGCACTACACGATTATCATTCTGTAACTGTGCAGCATGTACCTGGATATGGAAAGACTTAAGCATTGATGTTAGTTGTATGTCATAGTCTCCAAAATCAACATCACAGATATTATATTTACAGCCTGTTTCTGAGCAATGTTAAACTAATAGTCACCAGCATTTTACAGGGGGTATTGTAGAATACAGGGTAATTTATGTTTCTCTTTAAAGGATCAGTAAAATTGAACTTTAATGATTTAGATAGGGCATGCTATTCCAAACAACTTTAAAATTTAATTTATCATCAAATTTGCTTGGTTCGCTTGATATTCCCTGTTAAAGGCTAAAACTAGGCAGGCTCATAGGCGCTGATTTCTAAGAACTTGTAGGCTGCTTCTTATTTCACTGTCTGGCTGTGAAAAGTTAATTAATGCACTGCTAGTTAAACTGTGCTACCTATACAGCATTCATTGACGCAAGAGTCAGCACTAATTGGTCAAATTGCAAGTTTATAAAAAAGCACTGAGATAAGTGGGTAGTCTGCAGAGATCTGGATGCTAAGTAATCACAGCGGTAAAAAAAAAAGTTTATCAACACAACCATGTTGATCATGTAAAACTGGGGAATGGGTAACAAAGGGACAATCTATTATTTTATTTTTTAAACAATAAAAATGTCAAATACACAGTCCCTTTAATTTCAATAAACTTTCCCCCTGACGATTTTATTAGTCACAAATCTTTAACACATAGATTCTGCAATTATTACTCCAAGGCAGCTATACACTTTCTTGTTCCCCTCTAGACACATTAAGGAAAACTTTCCCTAGTTTACAAAGTAAGTCTTTCCTAAATACATTATTGAACAGTTTTGGAACATGTCATTCTGTTTCAGGACCTACAGTTACACTCAAAGGTTCTAATATGTGGTATGATATACCCTTATTCCCAACTAAAGTAATCATTACAGCTTTTAACTATATTTACAAGGGGATATGTGCTTTGTCTAACAAGAACTGACAGAGTCTGCATTCTTCGTAAACAGTCCCCTCTCCCCCTCCTTTTTCTTATAACACCGGCGCAGCTCCTATGTTTTTTACTGTCTGACTGATCAAAGTTTATCTGTCACATTTTTTCTAGAGTTAAAACATTTTATTCCACTTGAAAAATTAAGTAAAAGAAATTAAACGACCATATACAAACATCATTAATATTATACCTGGTTTAATTGTATTCATCCACTAAATATTATTTGCACTAAATATTGTCTTTGCATATTTATTGCAGCTGGCCAGTTCTGCAAATCAATACAAGACAATATGTATATATAAGAACATTTACAGCATATAATTTACCATCAATAATTCTGTGTAATTTCAGTGGAGAACACAATAAACCTTATACACACAAAAGTTCAAAATACAACATTTACCTTAAACTACACATTGTGCACTATTGCTCTGACAAAATCATACAGCAGAGACACATCGAACACTGACAATGAACCACTAATTAAAACTTCAAAAATATTCACTCCTAAGGTGGAAAAACCCTACCATACAAACGTCTAATATCTCCTTACATACCTCCAGCACCTCTTCAATATTTATACACATTTTCATGAGCAATACATTCTGACAAATGAATACATTTCCTCTCAATTATGCCCATTATCACAAAATTGTATAATATACACTTACTTTGTCCATGGGTACTCCCTGATAACAAACACTAAAACATGATTTACCCTACTTAAAATGTCACTTAAGGAATATAAAGCACAGTTCTTAAGTTATTACTTAATCTTTTAATCATTCAAACACAAACTTTTCTAACACATTCATTTACCAGTCCTATCAGTATTCCTATACCCCTCCCTCTTACATGCAGCTCTTGTGTCTGTGTTTTTGTGCTGCTGGAGTGAGTGACCAACAATCTTTTCTCATGTGTCCCACTTCTCCACATTTGAAACATTTTATTCTTTTACCCCTTGCACTCTTTTTCTTATTTTTTTGCTCTTTTTCTTCCCTTACTGGGAGATTTAATTCTAATTTTGTAATTTCTTTTTGATAATTATCCACTAGCGAAGCCTTTAAAGACTCACACTGTCTTTTTACTGCCTCAGTATTCCATTTAAAATATGCTTTCCACTCTTCTGATGTAGGGTTGATCTTTTTTAAAACCTCTGTTAAAACATTACTTAGTGTATTTATTTTATCTAGGTTCCAAGAGCCACCCTCTGGCCATATATTGGACCCTTTTGTTTTGAGTTAGGTGGGACCATTTAGTATGATACTTATTACAAAAAGGGCCATGGTGTTGATTACTTTTTACTATTTTTTTTTTTTTTTAAATGTAACAGGGTTTTTTACTTACGATTAACACACATTTTAACAAACTAAAACAACAAAACCAACGAAACAGAACAAAAGAGAATTGTATTGTATCAGGGGAACCTTCACCCCAACCTGGCAACACTACACCACATGTCTGCCCTTAAATGACTGCTGCAGTCTTACGTTTACCCAGGATAGCCCCTTCACTAAGACTAACAATATTTTCTTCACTGGGAATACTATCAGTGCTCATACATGAAATAAAGCTGTGTAATCAGGGCTTATCCAGGAGGTTTTCCTAAACAAATAATCAGATAACAGGTAACTATGTTTCCTCTTAGGGTATCTGCCAGGTCACAGTTTCGGATATAGGTTTGTCACAGTTCCCCTTGCATTCAAACACTGACTGGTTAACGTCCGGTGGGACTTGCAGTCAGGTTGGGGAGGCTAGAACTGTAAACCCAGTCTCCTAATCCCAGTTGCATTTTAATAGACACCCTCCTAGGTCACAAGTTTTTTACTTTTACAAAAACAATTTACACAATACAACACACAACATTAATGAATCAATAAACGGAGCCTCTTAGGATAGCGTCACCCAGAACCCCAAACAGCTCTGACCCCTCACCCAGAGACACTGAATTACTGTTACACTAAAAACAAAAAAAAATGCTCTTACCATTCAGACAGGTCTTAATTGAGTGCCCCTGGAGCAGAAAGTCTTTGCCACTTGGACTGGTGTCTGAGATTGTGCCATCCTGTTCAAGAGGGTTCGTTTATTGAAAAACACACTGCAGTGAGGAGAGAATGAATACAAAGTTTTCTCTGGGGGGGTCAGTCCCCTTCCCAATCATTTATACACAGGAGGCAGGGCATTTCTGGACTCCATATCTAGGCTAATACAGTTTATGATTGGCTAGCTAAAATGCAAGGGTTTTTACCAAATATGGTTATAACATAAGTAAAAAATATAGTTTAGACACAATTCCATTCACTAAGTTCTATTCCTCAAAGTAGCTGGTTTAACTGTCTGACCGTATATCAAAAAAGGGCAAAGGTCAGGGATGAACTAATGTCTGCTCTTATGTTAACAAAGAGAGCTGTGTAAAAAGCATATCATTCTACAAGCTTACTAATTTATGGTATACATCCATCCATATACTCACATATATAACTACAACACAAATACAGTGGCACCACCACGGCAAGCTTTTCTATATTTACGTTAGTTGACACGATATGTATTCATGTCTTGGTAATTATTGAGTAGAAAAGTGGTGCTGTGCAGTGAATAATATACCAGACAAAAAGAGGAAAAGATCCCCACAAAAGACTGCACGTCTAGCACTCTATGCCTGGACTAGATAGTGAGAAATTGGGATTTTAAAAATTAACTTTTATTAGTACATGTTAAAATAAAAGGACTCAAAGTTAAAAACTACAGAACTGGAGGCCCCATCCACCATGTATAGTAATCCTTTGATATGTTAAATGTGATTAAGGGATGGTATACAGATGGGATGCGTTTACACAGAGTAGTTTTCTACAGAGTGTAATGGCGTGAGCGTGTTCTACGTATAATCACTGCCTGTGATATACGAAATGGGATTGAAGACTATTGATAGTGATCACTAAAAAGTCATTCACTCAGGATGACCTATATCTCTTATTTTCGTCTATCCTTATGCTGTAACAATGGTAGACTAGGTGATCACCTGTACAATGGCTAGTTAGCTATATAACAATAGCAGAGTATTGCATTATCATCTGTAATAATTGTCAATAATATCTCTCAGACTGATACATGAATATGAATATAGTGGGTGAGTTGCTGCTGTCTTAAAGTAACATGTGATAAAGATTGTTTCATGTGTTAGTAGTACTGCAGTACTTTCAAACCCATCTGGTTATGATAGTGAGGTTTGCTAATGTGGCCGTGAGGCAGCAGGAAAATGAATTTTGTAACTGAGTACAATATTATATATATATAATTATTAATGTAAATATAACCCCAGTCTCTGAATTTGTATGATAGTGTTATACACTGTAATGCCACTTGCTACCGTGAGCATCAACACTTATTACTTGAATAACACTTTGCTTATACTTCATATAGTTTGTGCTCCATTAAACCCCTCTCAGTTGTGAATAATAGGATCTGCTGCTTAGTTGGAATGTAAACAGCGGAGTAAATGAGTTGCACTTGATATAATTTATTAGATTTGTGACAATGTATCAGATATTGGTACTTTCTGGTGAAGTTATTATAAGTGTTGTGACAGACCCTGTGGTCAGAACTAAAAGAATTGACCTTGTGTAGCTTTGAGAAGCTGTTTTCTAAAAGACAGGTTTGCTGGCCTCAGCTATTGTGTGCTATAATTACGTTTAAGTAATAAACATTCCATTGTTTAATCACATCTAGAGAGCAGACGCCTCAGTGATAAGAAAATCCAAGTGTGTGTCTTGTGTTTAAATTGTTATCAGCTTGAGCAAGGTATTCTATTGTATCATGTCAAAGGGCGTGTTCCCTCCATCTAATGTACAACATTCTTTCAACCCCCCATCTGGGGTTAGACCTGCATATATACTGGGCATATGGCCCTTAATAAAGTCATTCTGTTTTAAACCTGAAAACTGGCTGGGTTGTGAATTGCTGATTCCCTATGCAGGACATTGTTCATCTGGTGTTAACCCTTGGTACACTGTTGGTACCGTAACAAGTGTTATATGTGGTACATATTCACACTTGGTGTGCCTGTAGTAGATCTACTAATGGCTGTTATCCTTAGTACAGTTATACTTTATTGTTAACGTTAATGCTACTAGGGGTAATTCCCCTTGTGTATTAAGTAATATAGTGATAGCACTACTGATAGATCATTACTAATCTCTGGAATGTACTATTGTTACCGGATAATGCGGTTTGTATTCGTAATCGGTCTTTTAAGTAGTGATCTATTTATAGACGTGAGTGTGTGCACAACATAGGGTTAAATTGTCATAGCCGCTTGGTGCGGTCCACTTTTGAATACGGGATTGGTAAGTAATAGGCTGCTTGCAAATGCAACTTGTTTGTGTTACTTAAAATTAAATTGTTATTACCGCTTCTTGCGGTCTACAAATCCACTAGTTGTGATGAATAGCAGGCTGCCAGTAGATGAAAACTGTGTACACAACTCAGAGATAACTTTAATGTGTTAGTGGTTGTTATGTTTTTTATACATCAAACACTGTTATTAGCCTAAATGTTGCCAGATGTAGTTCCCTTTATACTATGTATATTGTAATAATAAAAATTGCTGTTGGGTATTACTTTGATTTCAATGTTAATGTCGCTAAATGTGGTTAGTATTCACATTCAATGTTTTGATTAGCGGTCTGTTTACAGGCGTGAGTATATGCACAGTGTAGGGTTAGATCAACTTTACCGCTTAGTGCGGTCCACATTTACAATCGATAATTTTGAATAACAGGCTGCTTGCAGATATGACTGCTTGTGTTACTTAGAGTTAGTTTATTATTGCCGCTTCGTGCAGTCCACACCTCCACTCATTATTCTAAGTAGCGGGCTGCCAGCAAATAGAGTTGCATATAAAACTCTGAGATAGCTGTTACGTAAACGCTTAGTGCGGTCCACATTTACATTCGACAGTTTAAATAACATGCTGCTTGCAGATATAACTGTTTATATTACTTTAAGTTAATTACTTATTTCCGCTTAGTGCTGTCCACACTTCCACTTATTATTCAAAGTAGCGGACTGTCTAAAGATAAAGCTGCATATACAACTCTGAGAAGGCTATACGTGAACGCTGAATTATAAGTTAAATCAATTTTGAGTTAAATAAATTCGTCTCTCCATATGTATTGGACTACAGTTCTGAGTAACTTTAAAATTAAATAGAGCTCCCCTAGCTCTACAACCCCCTAACGCGTTTCGCCCGTATAGGGCTTTTTCAAAGGCGTCAGGGGGTTGTAGAGGTAGGGGAGCTCTATTTAATTTTAAAGTTACTCAGAACTGTAGACCAATACATATGGAGAAACGAATTTATTTAACTAAAAATTGATTTAACTTATACTTCAGCGTTCACGTATAGCCTTCTCAGAGTCTTCTCAGCTTTATCTTTAGACAGTCCGCTACTTTGAATAATAAGTGGAAGTGTGGACCGCACTGAGCGGAAATAAGTAATTAACTTAAAGTAATATAAACAGTTATATCTGCAAGCAGCCTGTTATTTAAACTGTCGAATGTAAATGTGGACCGCACCAAGCGGCTATGACAATTTAACCCTATGTTGTGCACACAATCACGTCTATAAATAGATCACTACTTAAAAGACCGATTACGAATACAAAGGGGAATTACCCCTAGTAGCATTAACGTTAACAATAAAGTATAACTGTACTAAGGATAACAGCCATTAGTAGATCTACTACAGGCACACCAAGTGTAAATATGTACCACATATAACATTTATAATAACTTCACAAGAAAGTACCAATATCTGATACATTGTCACAAATCTAATAAATTATATCAAGTGCAACTCATTTACTCCGCTGTTTACATTCCAACTAAGCAGCAGATCCTATTATTCACAACTAAGAGGGGTTTAATGGAGCACAAACTATATGAAGCATAAGCAAAGTGTTATTCAAGTACTAAGTGTTGATGCTCACGGTAGCAAGTGGCATTACAGTGTATAACACTATCATACAAATTCAGAGACTGGGGTTATATTTACATTAATAATTATATATATAATATTGTACTCAGTTACAAAATTCATTTTCCTGCTGCCTCACGGCCACATTAGCAAACCTCACTATCATAACCAGATGGGTTTGAAAGTACTGCAGTACTACTAACACATGAAACAATCTTTATCAAATGTTACTTTAAGACAGCAGCAACTCACCCACTATATTCATATTCATGTATCAGTCTGAGAGATATTATTGACAATTATTACAGATGATAATGCAATACTTTGCTATTGTTATATAGCTAACTAGCCATAGTACAGGTGATCACCTAGTCTATTATTGTTACAGCATAAGGATAGACGAAAATAAGAGATATAGGTCATCCTGAGTGAATGACTTTTTAGTGATCACTATCAATAATCTTCAATCCCATTTTGTATATCACATGCAGTGATTATACGTAGAATACGCTCATGCCATTACACTCTGTAGAAAACTACTCTGTGTAAATGCATCCCATCTGTATACCATCCCTTAATCACCTTTAACATATCAAAGGCTTACTATACATGGTGGATGGGGCCTCCAGTTCTGTAGTTTTCAACTTTGAGTCCTTTTATTTTAACATGTACTAATAAAAGTTAATTTTTAAAATCCCAATTTCTCACTATCTAGTCCAGGCATAGAGTGCTAGACGTGCAGTCTTTTGTGGGGATCTTTTCCTCTTTTTGTCTGGTATATACTCACATATGTTTGGCCTACCAGGAAAACACGGGAATTGAATGCTCAGATACAAGGATAGGAAAGGATTAGATTTAAGAGGAATAACAGACATACACTAGCTACCATAAATCATTGCCCCTTAAGCAAGACCGGCCTCTCCTGACTAACAATGCCTGCATAGAAATTAACCCATTTAGACCTCACAAAGCACTGAAGAAAAAACAGTTACAGATATTGCTTATTATTTTCAACAGGCATAAATTGTAGAATCTATAGGCGATGACTAACTTTATGCATTGGTCATCATACCATATTACATGGATGTAGACCCTGGTGAAGCAGATGTCCATAAGGAGCCACAAGTAAAATAAATCATTTTAATTTATTTTACTATTAATTAAAGTAATAGTTTGGTTATTATTAAATCTTGTAAAGCACAGGACACCTTGAAAATATAGAGCAAAATTAGTTTCACGGTAAGAAAGTAGAAGTGTTTGTTTATTGTTTTTTTCATTAAAATGATCACATGCTGTTCTCCTGAAATGTAACCAAATACTATAAGGGAGCGGATGATTGGGTTAAACCAAACTGTACAATCACCCAAAAACATTAAAAATTGTGCCAATATCTTTATTGTCTTTTGTGATTTGACAATTAATGTTTTTTTTTAAGTTATGTGATTATCAATGCTTATTTTCCATGAAATTATTTCAATTTGACTACAAACTAATCAATACTTATAAAAATTTACTTTGTTCCATATTTTCATTTGTGTACAAAAAAAAATCTATCTATACCAACTTCATAAAAACATATACACTGTTTGACCAAAAGTATGTGGACACCTGACCATCACACCTATATGAGCTTGTTGGACAATCCTATTGCCAGAAATTGCGTTCTTTTAGGAACAGGTGAAAAAATTAAAACATACACACAAGTGGTCAATAAAAGATCTTATATTGTTTACAGAAGTTAAAAAGCACTGTTACATGGGTTACGTAGAAGCAAAACAACATAGTAACATACAAAAAGTGCAAATTAATATAACAATTATACTACATTAACGACCACATTTAGATGATACCTTACCTCTATGAGAGTCTGTTAAATAATAAATACTTATTCTAAGCCAATATAGTCTGTGGTCTCTCTCTCTCTCTGATGGGCAAGTGTTCCCAGACTTCCTGTTTGTAAGTCTCTGATCTTTAGGGACTGTTCCAAGACTGGTCTCTGGGGGGGGCAGCAGTCCTGGACAGTGGAAAGTGGAAATTTAAAAGCCCAGCAGTTTTTGAAGATCATGGTAAAACCTTAGATCAGAGTTCCTTTCTCTACAGCCTTCAAAACTGCAACCTCTCCTATGTTCCACTCTCAGCAATCCCAGAACTACTGCCTCTCAAACGTTCCACTCTCAGCAATTCCAGATCTGCTGCCTCTTCAACGTTCCACTCTCAGCAAACCCAGAACTGCAGCCTCTCCAATGTTCCACTCTCAGCAATCCCAGAACTTCTGCCTCTCCAATGTTCCACTCTCAGCAATTCCAGAACTTCTGCCTCTCTAATGTTCCACTCTCAGCAATCCCAGAACTACTGCCTCTCCAACGTTCCACTCTCAGCAACCTCAGAACTACTGCCTCTCTAATGTTCCACTCTCAGCAATTCCAGAACTTCTGCCTCTCTAATGTTCCACTCTCAGCAATCCCAGAACTGCTGCCTCTCCAACGTTCCACTCTCAGCAATCCCAGATCTGCTGCCTCTTCAATGTTCCACTCTCAGCAATCCCAGAACTGCAGCCTCTCCAATGTTCCACTCTCAGCAATTCCAGAACTTCTGCCTCTCTAATGTTCCACTCTCAGCAATCCCAGAACTGCTGCCTCTCCAACGTTCCACTCTCAGCAACCCCAGAACTACTGCTTCTCAAACGTTCCACTCTCAGCAATCCCAGAACTGCTGCCTCTCCAACGTTCCACTCTCAGCTATCCCAGATCTGCTACCTCTCCAACATTCCACTCTCAGCAACCCCAGAACTGCAGCCTCTCCAACGTTCCACTCTCAGCAATCCCAGAACTGTAGCCTCTCCAATGTTCCACTCTCAGCAATTCCAGAACTTCTGCCTCTCTAATGTTCTACTCTCAGCAATCCCAGAACTGCTGCCTCTCCAACATTCCACTCTCAGTAATCCCAGAACTGCTGCCTCTCCCAGGTTTCACTCTCAGTAATCCCAGAACTGCTGCCTCTCCAACGTTCCACTCTCAGCAATCCCAGAACTGCTGCCTCTCCAACATTCCACTCTCAGCAATCCCAGAACTGCTGCCTCTCCAATGTTCCACTCTCAGCAACCCCAGAACTGCTGCCTCTCCAATGTTCCACTCTCATAAACCCCAGAACTGTTGCCTCTCCAACGTTCTACTCTCAGCAACCAAGAACTGCTGCCTCTTCAACGTTCCACTCTCAGAATCCCCAGAACTGCTGCTTCTCCAATGTTCCACTCTCAGCAAACCCCAGAACTGCTGCCTCTCCAACGTTCCACTCTCATAAACCCCAGAACTGCTGCCTCTCCAACGTTCTACTCTCAGCAACCCAAGAACTGCTGCCTCTCCAACGTTCCACTCTCAGAATCCCCAGAACTGCTGCTTCTCCAACGTTCCACTCTCAGCAAACCCCAGAACTGCTGCCTCTCCAACATTCCACTCTCATTAATCCCAGGACTGCTGCCTCTCCCAGGTTCCAATCTCAGCAATCCCAGAACTGCTGCCTCTCCAACGTTCCACTCTCAGCAATCCCAGAACTGCTGCCTCTCCAACATTCCACTCTCAGCAATCCCAGAACTGTTGCCTCTCCAATGTTCCACTCTCAGCAACCCCAGAACTGCTGCCTCTCCAACGTTCCACTCTCATAAACCCCAGAACTGCTGCCTCTCCAACGTTCTACTCTCAGCAACCCAAGAACTGCTGCCTCTCCAATGTTCCACTCTCAGAATCCCCAGAACTGCTGCTTCTCCAATGTTCCACTCTCAGCAAACCCCGGAACTGCTGCCTCTCCAATGTTCCACTCTCAGCAGTCTACCTAAACTTAGTCTAACTGTATTTGTATTTAAACACATTTTGTCTAGTTCACTTATTGGCAATCTAAAGTAAAATCTAATGAAAAGAAGCTACATAAATTATTACAGCTATTGTTTCTCTATGGCTCAGAGGCAAGGGGTTGCCTCCTATTGTCAGCATTATGTTTTCTTTTTTGTCTATAACATGTAGCAGATCAGTAGTTTTCCTTACTGACCAATAGCATTCCTTTTTTGTATTATCTATAAAGTAGCCAATCACCTTTCTAATTGTAGGTTATCACCAGCAGCTGCGTTATCGTAAATCAGATGGCTCCTATGGAACTTCCACTGGTGTATCAAGCACATGGTAAATGTATTCAGGCCTGAAAATTCATATAAATGTGCACGATTGTAACTTCACCAAGCTCTTAACTTTGCTATTTTCCATACCTACTTAAACCATCTTGGTCTAATTACATATGTGCTGAAGCTTCTTAATACTATCAGAGCTCTACACATGGACCAGGTAGGGCCGTACAGAAAATAAGGTGTCAACAAAGATATGCTTTGTGAATTAGGGATGCATTTAGAGTTATATGTTATGCTTATAGTTGGGGATTACGGCTAAAATTTTGGGGGCGTTAATGGTGATGTTAGGGTTGGTGCTGGAGTTAGGATTTAAGAGTTAGCTTTGGTGGATTAACATTCAGATTAGACTTAAAGGTAAAGGATAAGGATGGGTAAGAGATAAGTTTGGAGGTTAAATAGAAGGATTAGATTTTGTGGTTATGGTTAGTGAAAGTTTTAGGCTTTGTGGTTAGGAATAGGGTTAGAGTTAGCACTGCAGAATATGTTTGTACTCTACAAATAACTGAAAATAATAATAATAATTTTGGTTAGGGTTGGGTTTATGGATAAACTTTGATACTTATAGTAGGGTAAGAGATTTTTTTGGGTTGAGTTAGGCTTTGGGTGATAAAATAGGGTTAAAGTTAGGGGTCATGGTAAGAGTTGGACTTAAAGATAGGCTTGGTAATAGTTAGGTGTCAATGTTGGGGCTAGGATAAGCTTTTAGGTATTTGGGATATTGTTATATATAGGGGTTATGGAGACTAAGGGTAAGCTTTGAGGTTAGGGACATGATTAAAGTTAGGTTTATGGAGAGGGTTTAGGTTAGAATTAAGCTTTGGCTGTTAGGGATAGGGTTAAAAATTGTGAGATTTTGTTGTGAAATATATTTAATGCATCAAAATATTTTGGTTGTTGGCATGTAGTATAGTTCACAAAATTTGTAGCAATATTTTAATTTCTCTACATGATATAATATTTTAATTACAACTTGTATGTACATTTTGATTTACTGACTTTTCTATAAGAATATATAATATGAGTAAGGGTTCGCGTTAGAGTTAGGCTTTGCCTGTTAGGGATAGAGTTAGAGGTTGGAGTTATGGTTAAGGTTGGGTGTTATTGGCAGTCTTTGGGTGTAAATAACCCATTCAGAGCTATGTTAGCGACTGGGGGTTAGGGTCAGGCTTTGCGGGTTAGCCAGAGAGTTGGAGTCATTGGTCATGGTTAAAGGTGGGATCAAGGTTGTGCTTTGAGGGTTAGGTACATGACAAATTCCTAGACTACCAAAGACAATTTCAGCACATTGTGAAGTAAGTGGCCCTGGGTGAAAGGTTATTTTGAGAGAGTACTGAGTTGTCATTGCAGCGGAAATAACATGTTGGCTTACTCAGTACCTCATCTCCTCTGTTTGCTCAGCCCTTGATTACTGTGTATTCTCTCACTCAGGCTCACGGCTTATGTTGTCAAAGTGTTTTTAGTGGCCTACCAAGTACATATTGACTTTGGTCTTTTGTGTGATGAAATAAAGTGGTTGATACTGGAGAAGCAGAGGCCAGATGGAAATTTTAAAGAGGACAAGGCTGTCCTAGCTAAGCAGATGATGGTATGCATTCAAATGACATAATCTCCCCAAGCCTTCCTTAAATTCATTCTGTATTTACTTTTCTCAATTTATGTGTATTTGTAAAAATGACGTATAACTATGTGCACCTACCTCTCCCTCTGCTCTCCCCATATCTCTTTTCTGTGAGCCCTGCACAAGTAAAGTGTGAGAGGTGTGATAGCACTTCAAAAGCACCCAAGCAATTTCAGGCCAAGCCCTTGTGCCGTCAATGCAAAATCCATTTTAGGTAACATGAGAAAAAATTGAATTCCTCTATATATTGCTATACAGAGAATGTACATTGAGGTCCCTAACTAATAAAGGGTAACATACTATGGGCTCCTATGCAAGTTGCTATTGTAAAGCTGCTGTTAATAAGTCTAGGGAGACTAGATTTTTCATAGTGATTCAGTTTTAGTGACTGTCTCATGCAAGCATCTATTATTTAGTAACAGCTCGCTGTATGCAGATCACTAAATAATAGCACTGCCTGAAGGTTGGTCACTTAGAAACTACCTGGCGATTGGTCTAACTGCAATCACTATTATAGCCGATTAACCCTAACCATGATCACTATAGCTTATTAACTCTAACAGTGACCCCCAGTGCACTTTAAGCCTAACCATGCTTACCAGATCCTCATAGTGCAATAATTCCCAATCAAAACCTCTTCTTGTCAAATTGTACTTTACAGCACACTGCCAAACACCTGTCCTACATGGCCCCCTATTGGTAAACCCCCTCCTAATTTACCTTACCCAATACTACCATCCTACTTTGTGAAGATGTAGCACCAAGGGATAGTACCCCCTTTAGCTCTGACTGTGGGCTATCTAGCTAGCGCAAAGGAGGGAAATGGATGATTGTAAATATGTTAGTACAGAGTGCCTCAGAATTGGGCTAGGTGGAGGGAGAACCCTTGTGGGAGTGAAGTGCTCTAGCTGTAATTATAATTGTTATACTGAGGAATAGATTATATGGAAAATAAAAACTTTATAGGTTAAAAACAAGGATAGATCAGTTACAATATAACAATATAACAAAAGAAAAAGCACAAATGATTAAAAAATTGTTAAAATGATTAAGCACAAGCAAAAGAAAAGTAAAGTAAAAAAAAAAACAATTTTTTAATCATTTGTGCTTTTTTTATTGTTATATTGTAACTGATCTATCCTTGTTTTTAACCTATAAAGTTTTTATTTTCCATGGACTCTTAGGTTATCAGTATAACAATTATAATTACAGCTAGAGCACTTAACTCCCACAAGGGTTCTCCCTCCACCTAGCCCAATTCCAATACTACCATCCCATCTGTAACCCCTCCCTACTTACCAATTCCATCCCCAATAGGCCTCTTAACTCCATAATTAATCAAAAATAAAACCTTACTGTTCTTGGAAGTCATTTTCTACTACTGGTTCCTTAGAGCACCAGCAAGAGGGTGCCGTTCAACTCTATCATCACCTCTGGTGCTTATTGGAATCAGGTTAACCAGTCAGGATTGTGTATGGGTGGTCTAGCCATTAAAACTGACACCCACAAACTCTTCAGGTTGCTTAATGTTATTTTAGTGTTAATGTTTTACTTAATTATTGTTTTTCCCATTATGCTGGTTGTGTGGTGAAGATCACCCAAAGGCAGCTTTTCTGGAAAGAATCTTGATGGGTGCAGGATTCAGTTCTATAGGCTAGATTACGAGTGGAGAGCTATTTATCACTTCCATGCTAACTACACTAGGCATCGTCTTTTTGTGTGCCGATAATACCGTGCGTATTACAAGTTGAAAGTAAAAAGTTTTCACTCGCGAGACCCAACAAGTTGCATTTTCACATTCCAATATACTTCACATAGAAGAATATGTTCTATTTATTCATAAATACATATATATATATATATATATATATATATATATATATATATATATATATATATATATATATACACCTATATATAGATGATTATCTATAGGTATAGATATATACATATACTGTATATATATAGTATATATATATATATATATATATATATACATATATATGTATATATATTTATAAATACTTAGTTCATATTTCGCTATGTGAAGAACATTGGAATGTGAAATATTTACACTAAAAACACAATATAACACTTTATTAAATATAAATATTGCATAAATATGATTTGTCATGTTTTCAGCTACTTGACTGCAAAGGGCTCCACTGCACATACACACACACTAATTTAGACATATATTTATGTATCTCTATGTCAAAGCCCTTTGCAGTCTTTTTTTTCTCTAACACCTGAGACCTCATATCTTTGAGCCCTTATAACTGTTTAATGCAATTTTCAATAACTTTTTTTATTAGATGGTGTTATTATGAGTGCAACTGTACTGTTAAATAACTTTTTTATGTGTTTTGCACCACTTTTTATTCAAGCGTAACAGTTAACCAGAGCTCTGAGGTTGCGCTATCCTGATGCACATTAAATTCAATTGCTCTTGAGCGAACGCATTTACTTTCAACTTGTAATATGCGCGTTACATTCGACGTGCCCAAACACCTGCAATAATCCTGTTATTGCCTGCGCATAATGGCGCGCCACTCGGGGCCTACGATGGTAAAGGTCAGTGTTTTAGTTACTTTATAATTACGGACCTCCTTCCTCATGTACATCAATAGCGGTACTAGACAGGAGCACAGACACAAAATTAGTTTCTAACAAACCATTCGTCAGAGGAAAAAAAAGCGGTAATTTGATCCAATATTAGTTCTTTTGGTTCAGCCAAAATGTGACTTTATTCTTTCATTAACAAAAAATTGTTAACCCCTTATTTCCTAAGGAAATGTCTTTACAGCAACGGAGATGCAACTCAATAGCAGCTTAAAGGGACAAGAAACCCACATTTTTTTTTCTTACAGGATTCATATAGAGCGTACAATTTTAAACAACTTTCTAGTTTACTTTTTTTTTCTTTTAAATTTGCTTCATCCTTGCTTTGATGGAGGCACAACAATGCACTGCTGGGATCTAACAGAACACATTTGGCCAGCCAATGTCAACCTCAATATATGTGGAGTCACCAATCAGCAGCTAGTTCCCAGTAGTATGTTTCTGCACTTGAGTATACCTGGGAATGCTTTTTCAACAAAGGAGACCAATAGAACAAAGTAAATGAGACAATAGGAGTAAATTGGAAAGTTTAAAATTTCACGTTCTATCTGTCGCTTTAAATACAGTCAAAGTTGTAGCTAGTGTAATTTTTAAATGGGATCAGGATTGCCCATAACTAAAGTGAAGCTTACGTACTTATTGACTGGCACAGACACCTGACAACGACATTTCCCGCCTGCAGAAAAGCCTTTCCCGCCTCCATAGTAAAGTTTTTTAACACGTGAATTCATCAACTAAATTTTTGTATCATGTGGATTTGTTAATTTGTTTAACTAGATGCTCATTTTGCATTTTAAATTAAATTCAAAGAATACAGCACAATTAGTGACTTTTCCGCCCATTCGTCTAAATCTAGATATGACTGTTGTGCTTCTCAATAACTGTCATTTTGTTTTATGCTTCTCTGTGTCCCTTGCTAATAAGTCACTGATCTCTGAGCTTGTCACTGCTTTGTACCTTCATGCCTCTTTACTCAGCAGCACAATGAGTTATACGGCTTTATTGTCAGCTCTTCCGTGTCATTACTTTGTATCTCTTTGTCACAATTGTCCCCACACACAGATGTCATTTCTCTCTGTCACACAGGGTGGAGTGAGTGGATCTCAGGAACAGGACATCACACTTTCATCTTTCATCCTCATTGTTATATTGGAGAGTAAAAGAATATGTGATGTGCACGTCAATGTGAGTGAGCAATTACCTTACATGTTTTTATCCTTATGCTATAACCTAATGATTGCTATTGATGTTTACTTATCTCTATTACTCCAGAGGAGGCATAGTCAGCCCTCATTCTTAGCGAAATATTATCCAAAACCTACTACCCACAATACCTGCATAGAATGTTTCACCTTCATTATCTACAGGGTATTGAGTACTCTCAGCATAAGCTGAAAATGAACAATAACACGCAACATCAAAGCACCCACAGACAGAGCCTACACATAATATCCCGTTAATTAGTCTTGCACGGTATTCTCCAACTCTAGAATATACAGACATTCCACCAAAGCTGCATAAATCTTAACAACCTCATTACCCACATGGTTCCCTCCACTTTTAACTCCAGAAAATCATGTACAGTAAATATACAGAGACCATCAGAAGAACATCCTCCAAAATGGTCTATATAACTGCCACCCAATACCTGTAGAGTACCCAAGAATACCCAGAGTTTATTCTACCTGAAGAATATGGTGAGTTTCACCATACCCAGAGTATATCTGAAAAGCCAATTTGTGTCGAGTACCTGCCACCAATAATACCCAAAGAGTTTGTTCTACTTATAGAATATGCTGAGTTTCACCATACCCGAAGTATAACTGAAAAACCAGTAGAGTACTCATCAACCCAGTTACTGTACATTACTCTTCAACAATAAATATAAAGCAATATCCACTTGAAAAAGCAGCAGAGTATCTCTGGCCAACTACTGCCAATACTTACACAACATTAATCAACCCCAATACATAAAAAATTGATGGATGGAGCTAGGGGCAGGGGAAAAAGATGCTTGGCCTGTTGTATATATTGGATCAGGATTTATCAATGGATACAGCATCTTGATGAGGTTTGTCCTAAGAGTGTAAAAAAGGACAAAGTTATGGAAATGTCAGTGGTGTATGTAGTTTATGTGCTGTCCTAGGCATTGGGTAATTTGCTGACCAGGGGGGCATATGGGATCACCACCTCCACACTAGACAACCACTGATTTATAATAAAATTAATATAAAACATTTGAAGAGCACATAACAGAAATCAATCTGTTAAGTCACCAACTACAGGGAGAATCTGCTAGAGTTGTCAGGAGACAAGGCAAAGTTTGGTATACCAGAATAGCAATCCGATCTTTCATCAAACAAAAGGGATATCCCAGAGAGTAGTTAGGAGGCAAGCCAGATTCAGGAACCAGAGGAAAAACACAATCAGGATCTCAAGCAAGGTCAGAGGCACTACCAGACTGGTAGAACCACAATGTCAGTGAAGGGAGTGGTCTGTAAGGCTGCCTTTTATAGCAGAGCTGACGAGGTAACTGACTGCAGCTGGCATGCAGCTGGAGCTACAGAGCACAACCAATGCAGGCAACAGGTCTCCCAAAGCATCAACACAAGCTAAAGCCCTCTGGTGGCACAGAGAAAAGGATACAGGCTTTGAATAACGAATCCCAGGTTGAATCTCAGACAGGACCCTGACATTAGTAACCTTAGAGATTGCTGTTTCTGTGGTGTGTTGGGGGAGATATTCAGATTGTAATGGATCAATGAGAGATTTTAATGAGAAAAACATATACATATTAGCCTTTCCAGAAGGTTCAAGGCTCTCAGGGTTTCTCCCTGACTTTTATTGTTTTTGCTGCCATATTAGACTAACCTGTCTTCTCCAGTTGCTTGTAGCAGAGTGTGTAACGCTGCTCACTACTCCAGGCTCCCTCTTATGGCCAAACTGGAGAACATCATCAGAGAGAGACAGGTTGCTGTCCCAGAATGATGATGTCATCATCCCCTATTTAAGTGCCTCAGTTCAGTCTGCCTTTGCCCTTGTGTAGTCTCAGACTTCTCTATGAGTTCTAGTGTTCCTGACTTTGTGTATAACCTGACTTGTTTGACATCCCTTCTGGTTCCTGATCCCTGGCTTGGTCCTGACTCTGCTGATCTTTGTGTTTCTGATCCCGGCTTATCTGACTACTTGCTTTGGTTCCTGATCCGGCTTCTCTTACTACCCGCACTGGCTTTGACTCCTGGCTTGTCATTTGACTTTTGGACTCTTTATTATTTGTTGTTATTATTTAATAAAAGTGTGATTATTTTAGCATTTCACATCTCTGTTTGATTCCTGGTACCCTTACATTACGCAAGGGCCATGAATCCTGATGGTGCTAATAATCCACCTTTACCCACCATCATTTCCAGGGTGGATGAACAGGATTACTGCATGGATCAATTTGCACTAGCCCTGCAAACTCTTCTGTCTTGCACTGCACATTTGGATCAGTGTCCCACAATCTATGGCTGCTCCTGCCTCTGTTTCTGCTGTTGCACCTAGTCCTACCAGGATCATGTCCGGTTCTGCACCTCTACCTCAGCGATATGGAGGCGATCCTAATCAGTGCAGAGGGTTTATGAACCAGGTGGCCATTTACTTTGAGATGTTACCTCAGGCATTTCCCTTGGACAGAGCAAAGGTGGGATTTCTCATCTCATTACTTTCTGAAACAGCTCTTGCTTGGGCTCCTTATAGGAGACTAATAAACCTGTGATATCTAATAACCCTGAATTTGTGGCCTCCTTTTCAAGGGTTTTTGATGTTCCGTCTCGCTCCTCCTCTGCTGCCAAATGACTCATGTCCATTCAGCAAGGTACAAGATCTGTTGCTCAGTATGCCATTAAATTCTATACACTTGCAGCAGAGCTAGGTTGGAAAATGAGCCCTTGTTGCCTCCTTCTTTCATGGGCTTTCCGATGTGATTAAAGATGAAGTTGCTGCCAGAGATTTACCAGAGCATCTTCAGGCCTTGGTGTCTTTTTTAATTCTAATTGACATCAGACTCTGAGAGAGACCCTCTTACATTTTCGTTCCCACCCATGCCTCCTGGTCCTGAGATACCAGGTAGTGCAGTAATTTTATTAAAAAATAAAGATTCTGCAATCTTTATTTTTTAATAAACTACACTACACAGTATTTTGGGGGCATTTGGTCCAGATTTATAAAATAACCAGACATCCAATCTCAGTTAATTTTATAAGAGCCAATTGCTACAGTGCGCTTGCGCTAGCAATAACCAGCCACTTGTAACCCAGCCCTTTGTGGGGCTTAAACATACAGTAGTCTAGGATTGATATTTTTAAATTGATATTCTATAACGGATTAGAACATGTCTTTTTATATTGGCCCCTTAAATGATTACTTGTAATGTGCATGAAATGAGCATGCTAATAAAGCTTTGTCATTTGAAAGTATAGTGCATGTTACAAACGCAGGGTGTGCATAAAATGTTTTTGCTGAACTGTTTGGATACAAAATTGAGTGCTATAGATTGAGTGAGGTTGGACCCCCCCTTGTAATCTAAGCCTTAATCTTTACACTAGAATTGACTTTAACTATGTGAGCTGTATATTCATTTTTAATCATTTCTCCTAGAACCTACACTACAGCATTGAAAGGGCATCAAACTTCCTGTTGCGCCATTATCCAACCCTGCGCACACCATATTCAGTTGCGATCACCTCATATGCCCTCAGTTTGGCAAATAAATTAGAAGACCCAAAGACACTACTGAAGGCTGCTACAGGTACTGTAATCCGAGGAACATTTTCACTTATTTTACACATTGTTATTGTTGCACAGAGCCTCATATACATAGGGACACTTTGCAGGCGAGCCACACCCATTTATGGGCTGCATAGCCCCGCCCACTTTAATCCATCTTAAAACAAGCACATAAAATACTTCTAGTAATATTTAGCCTTACTATATTCTTTAGACATGTGCACGGCTAAAAAATTCGGTTCGTTTTCGGTTCGGATCGATTCGGACTTTTCAAATTTCGTTTCGGATCGAATCGGATTCGGCAAAATTTGAATAAATTCGTTTCGGATTTATTCGGATCCGAATAAATTCGTTTCGGATTTATTCTGATTCGGCTGAATTCGGTTCTATTCCGTTCCGAAATTCTGTATGTTTTTAGTACACTAACACCCATTTAGTACACTAAGTCACTAACACCCATAAACTACCTATGAATCACTAAACCGAGGCCCCCCCCACATCGCAAACCCTATAATAACATTATTTAACCCCTAATCTGCCGATCGGATATCGCCGCAACCTACATTATAGCTATTAACCCCTAATCTGCTGTCCCTAACACCGCCGACCCCTACATTATAGTTATTAACCCTTAATCTTCCTCCCCCAACGTCGCCGCAATCTAACTACAAGTATTAACCCCTAATCTGCCCCCCAACGTCGCCGCAATCTAACTACAAGTATTAACCCCTAATCTGCCGACCCGATATCGCCGCCGCCTACATTATAGCTATTAACCCCTAATCTGCTGTCCCTAACACCGCCGACCCCTACATTATAGTTATTAACCCCTAATCTGCCTCCCCCAACGTCGCCGCAATCTAACTACAAGTATTAACCCCTAATCTGCCGACACGATATCGCCGCCGCCTACATTATAGCTATTAACCCCTAATCTGCTGTCCCTAACACCGCCGACCCCTACATTATAGTTATTAACCCCTAATCTGCCTCCCCCAACGTCGCCGCAATCTAACTACAAGTATTAACCCCTAATCTGCCGACCCGATATCGCCGCCGCCTACATTATAGCTATTAACCCCTAATCTGCTGTCCCTAACACCGCCGACCCCTACATTATAGTTATTAACCCCTAATCTGCCCCCCAACGTCGCCGCAATCTAACTACAAGTATTAACCCCTAATCTGCCGACCCGATATCGCCGCCGCCTACATTATAGCTATTAACCCCTAATCTGCTGTCCCTAACACCGCCGACCCCTACATTATAGTTATTAACCCCTAATCTGCCTCCCCCAACGTCGCCGCAATCTAACTACAAGTATTAACCCCTAATCTGCCGACACGATATCGCCGCCGCCTACATTATAGCTATTAACCCCTAATCTGCTGTCCCTAACACCGCCGACCCCTACATTATAGTTATTAACCCCTAATCTGCCTCCCCCAACGTCGCCGCAATCTAACTACAAGTATTAACCCCTAATCTGCCGACCCGATATCGCCGCCGCCTACATTATAGCTATTAACCCCTAATCTGCTGTCCCTAACACCGCCGACCCCTACATTATAGTTATTAACCCCTAATCTGCCCCCCCCAACGTCCCCGCAATCTAACTACAAGTATTAACCCCTAATCTGCCGACCGCAAATCGCCGCCACTATAATAAATGTATTAACCCCTAAACCGCCGCACTCCCGCCTCGCAAACACTATAATACATTTTATTAACCCCTAATCTGCCCTCCCTAACATCGCCGCCACCTACCTACAATTATTAACCCCTAATCTCCCGCCCCCAACGTCGCCGCTACTATAATAAGGTTATTAACCCCTAAACCTAAGTCTAACCCTAACACTAACACCCCCTAACTTAAATATAATTTAAATAAAACGAAATAAGTTTACTATAGTTAAATAAATGAATCCTATTTAAAACTAAAGACTTACCTGTAAAATAAACCCTAATATAGCTACAATATAACTAATAATTACATTGTAGCTATTTTAGCATTTATATTTATTTTACAGGCAACTTTGTATTTATTTTAACTAGGTACAATAGCTATTAAATAGATATTTACTGTTTAATAGCTACCTAGTTAAAATAATTACAAATTTACCTGTAAAATAAATCCTAACCTAAGTTACAATTACACCTAACACTACACTATCATTAAATTAACTAAATAAATGAATCATATTTAAAACAAAATACTTACCTGTAAAATAAACCCTAATATAGCTGCAATATAACTAATAGTTACATTGTAGCTATTTTAGCATTTATATTTATTTTACAGGCAACTTTGTATTTATTTTAACTAGGTACAAAAGCTATTAAATAGTTATTGACTAATTAATAGCTACCTAGTTAAAATAATTACAAAATTACCTGTAAAATAAATCCTAACCTAAGTTACAATTAAACCTAACACTACACTGTCATTAAATAAATTAACTACAAGTACCTACAATTAAATAAACTAAAGTACAAAAAACCCCCACTAAATTACAAAAAAAACCAAACACTAAATTACAAAAAATAAAAAAATATTACAAGAATTTTAAACTAATTACACCTAATCTAAGCCCCCTAATAAAATAACAAAGCCCCCCAAAATAAAAAAAATGCCCTACCCTATACTAAATTACAAAAGTTAACAGCTCTATTACCTTACCAGCCCTGAACAGGGCCCTTTGCGGGGCATGCCCCAAAGAAAACAGCTCTTTTGCCTGTAAAAAAAAACCACAATCTCTCCCCCCCCACATTACAACCCACCACCCACATACCCCTACTCTAACCCAAACCCCCCTTAAATAAACCTAACACTACCCCCCTGAAGATCTCCCTACCTTGAGTCGTGTTCACCCAGCCGGGCTGAAGTCTTCATCCGATGGGGCAGAAGAGGTCTTCCATCCATCATACAAGTACCAAAATACAAACAAACACTAAATTACCAAAAATAATAAAATATTACAATAATTTTAAACTAATTACACCTAATCTAAGCCCCCTACTAGCTATTAATATAGCTTCAATATAACTAATAGTTACATTGTAGCTATTTTAGGATTTATATTTATTTTACAGGCAACTTTGTATTTATTTTAACTAGGTACAATAGTTATTAAATAGTTAATAACTATTTAATAACTACCTAGCTAAAATAAATACAAATTTACCTGTAAAATAAATCATCACCTAAGTTACAATTACACCTAACACTACACTATCATTAAATTAACTAAATAAATGAATCCTATATAAAACTAAAGACTTACCTGTAAAATAAACCCTAATATAGCTGCAATATAACTAATAGTTACATTGTAGCTATTTTAGCATTTATATTTATTGTACAGGCAACTTTGTATTTATTTTAACTAGGTTCAATAGCTATTAAATAGATATTGACTATTTAATAGCTACCTAGTTAAAATAATTACAAAATTACCTGTAAAATAAATCCTAACCTAAGTTACAATTAAACCTAACACTACACTATCATTAAATAAATTAACTACAAGTACCTACAATTAAATACAATTAAAAAAACTAAACTAAAGTACAAAAACCCCCCCACTAAATTACAAAAAATAAAAAAATATTACAAGAATTTTAAACTAATTACACCTAATCTAAGCCCCCTAATAAAATAACAAAGCCCCCCAAAATAAAAAAAAATGCCCTACCCTATACTAAATTACAAAAGTTAAAAACTCTATTACCTTACCAGCCCTGAACAGGGCCTTTTGCGGGGCATGCCCCAAAGAAAACAGCTCTTTTGCCTGTTAAAAAAAAACACAATACCCCCCCCACATTACAACCCACCACCCACATACCCCTACTCTAACCCAAACCCCCCTTAAATAAACCTAACACTACCCCCCTGAAGATCTCCCTACCTTGAGTCGTGTTCACCCAGCCGGGCCGAAGTCTTCATCCGATGGGGCAGAAGAGGACATCCAGACCAGCAGAAGTCTTCATCCAAGCGGGGCAAGAAGAGGTCTTCCATCCATCAGAAAAGTACAAAAAAATAAACAAACACTAAATTAGCAAGAATAATAAAATATTACAATAATTTTAAACTAATTACACCTAATCTAAGCCCCCTACTAGCTATTAATATAGCTACAATATAACTAATAGTTACATTGTAGCTATTTTAGGATTTATATTTATTTTACAGGCAACTTTGTATTTATTTTAACTAGGTACAATAGCTATTAAATAGTTAATAACTATTTAATAACTACCTAGCTAAAATAAATACAAATTTACCTGTAAAATAAACCCTAACCTAAGTTACAATTACACCTAACACTACACTGTCATTAAATTAACTAAATAAATTAATCCTATATAAAACTAAATACTTACCTGTAAAATAAACTCTAATATAGCTACAATATAACTAATAGTTACATTGTAGCTATTTTAGCATTTATATTTATTTTACAGGCAACTTTGTATTTATTTTAACTAGGTACAATAGCTATTAAATAGATATTTACTGTTTAATAGCTACCTAGTTAAAATAATTACAAAATTACCTGTAAAATAAATCCTAACCTAAGTTACTATTAAACCTAACACTACACTATCATTAAATAAATTAACTACAAGTACCTACAATTAAATACAATGAAATAAACTAAACTAAAGTACAAAAAAACAAACACTAAATTACAAAAAATAAAAAAAATTACAAGAATTTTAAACTGATTACACCTAATCTAAGCCCCCTAATAAAATAACAAAGCCCCCCAAAATAAAAAAAATGCCCTACCCTATACTAAATTACAAAAGTAATCAGCTCTATTACCTTACCAGCCCTGAACAGGGCCTTTTGCGGGGCATGCCCCAAAGAAAACAGCTCTTTTGCCTGTAAAAAAAAACACAATACCCCCCCCCCACATTACAACCCACCACCCACATACCCCTACTCTAACCCAAACCCCCCTTAAATAAACCTAACACTGCCCCCCTGAAGATCTCTCTACCGTGTCTTCACCCAGCGGGCCGAAGTCTTCATCCGATCGGGCAGAAGAGGACATCCAGACCGGCAGAAGTCTTCATCCAAGCGGGGCAAGAAGAAGTCTTCCATCCATCAGAAGTCTTGATCCAGGCGGCATCTTCTCTGTTCATCCATCGGGAGCGGAGCGGCAGCATCCTGAAGACATCCCACGCAGAGCATCCTCTTCTTTCTTGATCCGACGACTAGGTGACTGTACCTTTAAGTGACGTCATCCAAGATGGCGTCCCTTGAATTCCGATTGGCTGATAGGATTCTATCAGCCAATCGGAATTAAGGTAGGAAAAATCTGATTGGCTGATTCAATCAGCCAATCAGATTCAAGTTCAATCCGATTGGCTGATGGAATCAGCCAATCAGATTGACCTCGCATTCTATTGGCTGATCGGAACAGCCAATAGAATGCAAGGTCAATCTGATTGGCTGATTCCATCAGCCAATCGGATTGAACTTGAATCTGATTGGCTGATTGAATCAGCCAATCAGATTTTTCCTACCTTAATTCCGATTGGCTGATAGAATCCTATCAGCCAATCGGAATTCAAGGGACGCCATCTTGGATGACGTCACTTAAAGGTACAGTCACCTAGTCGTCGGATCAAGAAAGAAGAGGATGCTCTGCGTGGGATGTCTTCAGGATGCTGCCGCTCCGCTCCCGATGGATGAACAGAGAAGATGCCGCCTGGATCAAGACTTCTGATGGATGGAAGACCTCTTCTTGCCCCGCTTGGATGAAGACTTCTGCCGGTCTGGATGTCCTCTTCTGCCCCATCGGATGAAGACTTCGGCCCGCTGGGTGAAGACACGGTAGAGAGATCTTCAGGGGGGTAGTGTTAGGTTTATTTAAGGGGGGTTTGGGTTAGAGTAGGGGTATGTGGGTGGTGGGTTGTAATGTGGGGGGGGGTATTGTGTTTTTTTTTACAGGCAAACAAGCTGTTTTCTTTGGGGCATGCCCCGCAAAAGGCCCTGTTCAGGGCTGGTAAGGTAATAGAGCTGATTACTTTTGTAATTTAGTATAGGGTAGGGCATTTTTTTATTTTGGGGGGCTTTGTTATTTTATTAGGGGGCTTAGATTAGGTGTAATTAGTTTAAAATTCTTGTAATTTTTTTTATTTTTTGTAATTTAGTGTTTGTTTTTTTTGTACTTTAGTTTAGTTTATTTCATTGTATTTAATTGTAGGTACTTGTAGTTAATTTATTTAATGATAGTGTAGTGTTAGGTTTAATAGTAACTTAGGTTAGGATTTATTTTACAGGTAATTTTGTAATTATTTTAACTAGGTAGCTATTAAAAAGTAAATATCTATTTAATAGCTATTGTACCTAGTTAAAATAAATACAAAGTTGCCTGTAAAATAAATATAAATGCTAAAATAGCTACAATGTAACTATTAGTTATATTGTAGCTATATTAGGGTTTATTTTACAGGTAAGTATTTAGTTTTATATAGGATTAATTTATTTAGTTAATTTAATGACAGTGTAGTGTTAGGTGTAATTGTAACTTAGGTTAGGGTTTATTTTACAGGTAAATTTGTATTTATTTTAGCTAGGTAGTTATTAAATAGTTATTAACTATTTAATAGCTATTGTACCTAGTTAAAATAAATACAAAGTTGCCTGTAAAATAAATATAAATCCTAAAATAGCTACAATGTAACTATTAGTTATATTGTAGCTATATTAATAGCTAGTAGGGGGCTTAGATTAGGTGTAATTAGTTTAAAATTATTGTAATATTTTATTATTTTTGCTAATTTAGTGTTTGTTTGTTTTTTTGTACTTTTCTGATGGATGGAAGACCTCTTCTTGCCCCGCTTGGATGAAGACTTCTGCCGGTCTGGATGTCCTCTTCTGCCCCATCGGATGAAGACCTCGGCCCGGCTGGGTGAACACGACTCAAGGTAGGGAGATCTTCAGGGGGGTAGTGTTAGGTTTATTTAAGGGGGGTTTGGGTTAGAGTAGGGGTATGTGGGTGGTGGGTTGTAATGTGGGGGGGGGATTGTGTTTTTTTTTTACAGGCAAAAGAGCTGTTTTCTTTGGGGCATGCCCCGCAAAGGGCCCTGTTCAGGGCTGGTAAGGTAATAGAGCTGATTACTTTTGTAATTTAGTATAGGGTAGGGCATTTTTTTATTTTGGGGGGCTTTGTTATTTTATTAGGGGGCTTAGATTAGGTGTAATTAGTTTAAAATTCTTGTAATATTTTTTTATTTTTTGTAATTTAGTGGGGGGGGTTTGTACTTTAGTTTAGTTTTTTTAATTGTATTTAATTGTAGGTACTTGTAGTTAATTTATTTAATGATAGTGTAGTGTTAGGTTTAATTGTAACTTAGGTTAGGATTTATTTTACAGGTAATTTTGTAATTATTTTAACTAGGTAGCTATTAAATAGTCAATATCTATTTAATAGCTATTGAACCTAGTTAAAATGAATACAAAGTTGCCTGTACAATAAATATAAATGCTAAAATAGCTACAATGTAACTATTAGTTATATTGCAGCTATATTAGGGTTTATTTTACAGGTAAGTCTTTAGTTTTATATAGGATTCATTTATTTAGTTAATTTAATGATAGTGTAGTGTTAGGTGTAATTGTAACTTAGGTTATGATTTATTTTACAGGTAAATTTGTATTTATTTTAGCTAGGTAGTTATTAAATAGTTATTAACTATTTAATAACTATTGTACCTAGTTAAAATAAATACAAAGTTGCCTGTAAAATACATATAAATCCTAAAATAGCTACAATGTAACTATTAGTTATATTGAAGCTATATTAATAGCTAGTAGGGGGCTTAGATTAGGTGTAATTAGTTTAAAATTATTGTAATATTTTATTATTTTTTGGTAATTTAGTGTTTGTTTGTATTTTGGTACTTGTATGATGGATGGAAGACCTCTTCTTGCCCCGCTTGGATGAAGACTTCTGCCGGTCTGGATGTCCTCTTCTGCCCCATCGGATGAAGACTTCGGCCCGGCTGGGTGAACACGACTCAAGGTAGGGAGATCTTCAGGGGGGTAGTGTTAGGTTTATTTAAGGGGGGTTTGGGTTAGAGTAGGGGTATGTGGGTGGTGGGTTGTAATGTGGGGGGGGGGATTGTGTTTTTTTTTTACAGGCAAAAGAGCTGTTTTCTTTGGGGCATGCCCCGCAAAGGGCCCTGTTCAGGGCTGGTAAGGTAATAGAGCTGTTAACTTTTGAAATTTAGTATAGGGTAGGGCATTTTTTTTATTTTGGGGGGCTTTGTTATTTTATTAGGGGGCTTAGATTAGGTGTAATTAGTTTAAAATTCTTGTAATATTTTTTTATTTTTTGTAATTTAGTGGTTTTTTATTTTTTGTAATTTAGTGTGGGGGTTTTGTACTTTAGTTTATTTAATTGTAGATAATTGTAGGTACTTGTAGTTAATTTATTTAATGATAGTGTAGTGTTAGGTTTTATTGTAACTTAGGTTAGGATTTATTTTACAGGTAATTTTGTAATTATTTTAACTAGTTAGCTATTAATTAGTCAATAACTATTTAATAGCTATTGTACCTAGTTAAAATAAATACAAAGTTGCCTGTAAAATAAATATAAATGCTAAAATAGCTACAATTTAACTATTAGTTATATTGTAGCTATATTAGGGTTTATTTTACAGGTAAGTATTTAGTTTTAAATATGATTCATTTATTTAATGATAGTGTAGTGTTAGGTGTAATTGTAACTTAGGTTAGGATTTATTTTACAGGTAAATTTGTATTTATTTTAGCTAGGTAGTTATTAAATAGTTATTAACTATTTAATAACTATTGTACCTAGTTAAAATAAATACAAAGTTGCCTGTAAAATAAATATAAATCCTAAAATAGCTACAATGTAACTATTAGTTATATTGCAGCTATCTTAGGGTTTATTTTACAGGTAAGTCTTTAGTTTTAAATAGGATTCATTTATTTAACTATAGTAAATTTATTTCGTTTTATTTAAATTATATTTAAGTTAGGGGGTGTTAGTGTTAGGGTTAGACTTAGGTTTAGGGGTTAATAACCTTATTATAGTAGCGGCGACGGTGCGGGCGTGAGGTTAGGGGTTAATAATTGTAGGTAGGTGGCGGAGATGTTAGGGAGGGCAGATTAGGGGTTAATAAAATGTATTATAGTGTTTGCGAGGCGGGAGTGCGGCGGTTTAGGGGTTAATACATTTATTATAGTTGCGGCGATTTGCGGTCGGCAGATTAGGGGTTAATACTTGTAGTTAGATTGCGGCGACGTTGGGGGGCAGATTAGGGGTTAATAACTATAATGTAGGGGTCGGCGGTGTTAGGGACAGCAGATTAGGGGTTAATAGCTATAATGTAGGCGGCGGCGATATCGGGTCGGCAGATTAGGGGTTAATACTTGTAGTTAGATTGCGGCGACGTTGGGGGGGGCAGATTAGGGGTTAATAACTATAATGTAGGGGTCGGCGGTGTTAGGGACAGCAGATTAGGGGTTAATAGCTATAATGTAGGCGGCGGCGATATTGGGTCGGCAGATTAGGGGTTAATACTTGTAGTTAGATTGCGGCGACGTTGGGGGGCAGATTAGGGGTTAATAACTATAATGTAGGGGTCGGCGGTGTTAGGGACAGCAGATTAGGGGTTAATAGCTATAATGTAGGCGGCGGCGATATCGGTTCGGCAGATTAGGGGTTAATACTTGTAGTTAGATTGCGGCGACGTTGGGGGGGGCAGATTAGGGGTTAATAACTATAATGTAGGGGTCGGCGGTGTTAGGGACAGCAGATTAGGGGTTAATAGTTATAATGTAGGTGGCGGCGATATCCGATCGGCAGATTAGGGGTTAATAATATAATGCAGGTGTCAGCGATAGCGGGGGCGGCAGATTAGGGGTTAATAAGTGTCAGATTAGGGGTGTTTAGAGACTCGGGGTACATGTTAGGGTGTTAGGTGCAGACTTAGTGTTTCCCCATAGGAAACAATGGGGCTGCGGTGTTAGTTTTTTTTCAGCCGAAACTCCCATTGTTTCCTATTGGGAAATGCCGAATTTTACCGAGCTAATTCGGATTTATTCGGAGATACGGCAGCTATTTCGGATTCATTCGGTAGATTCGGAAGTATTTTAATTCGGAAATCCGAATCGATCCGAATCTCCGAATTTACCGAATTTACAGAATTTACGAATTAATCCGAAACGAACCGCACATGTCTAATATTCTTAAAGGGATAAGAAAAGCATTCTTACAAAACTGCTGCCATATAGTTCTTCAGGCACGTGCACACTTCCTACCTATGGATTTTTTTCAACAAAGTATTTCCATGAGAAAGAAGTACATTTGATGATAGAAGTCAATTAGGAACTTTGTAAACTTGTATCCTCTTTAAATCAAGTACAAAATTTAGGTTATCATGTGCCTTTACTTGTTGTAATTAATTTATATATAAGGTTAACTGCAGCATTTAAAAGACACTTTAGCAACTGCAAGCTTTATAAGTAGGATGGCCATATTGCAGCTTTAAGAAGGGACACATATGAAAAATACATATGCCAAGGCTGTTTAAAGAAATGTTTTTTATAAGAACCCTGACATATGTATTTTTCATATTTGTCCCGTTTTAAAGCGGCAATATGGTTACCCTAGTTATAAGGCACCAAAAAAATAACATGGTGATGTCCATCACTGCTCCAAATGGGCAACCTTAGAATACTTTAAGCTACTAGCCAATTGTAATTATCATTTAAATGATATTGACTGTAGGGGAGTGCACATTAGTATAAGATCCCTTGTGACCTGTCAATCACAGTAGTCACAACCCTACACCAAACTATAAACATATGCCTAACCGTTGCCTTTAACCAGTAACCAAAATGGTAGACACTGGTATTCTGGCAGTGAGAATAATGGGCTATGAGATCTCAGTATAGTCAGGTTCTGCCACTGTGACGTTTTGCTACAACTAAAATGAGGTCAGAAGCTGCCACATAAACACACTGTGCTCATGAAACCTCTAATATGATTGTGTCTATAGAGTGACATCATATATATATCTTTGTTCTGCTGTTCTACTGTAAAGTATAGAATATACTTTTAACTTGGTACCCGATTCATGCAAAAATCTGAAGTTGATCGCAGTTAGTGCGCGAGTAGGAACGATAATCTAGCCCTTTGTGTTTATCTGATGTAGCCAATTAAAGACAGATATTAATGAGCTCCAGCATTGATTAACCAATCACTGTGTGGAATATTGCATTGTTCAGGTTCTGAATCCTGCAGGATTCACCACAGACTCTTTGAGGGCAATAGAAAAAGCAGTTTTCAAAATGCAAATGCAGGAAAAAGTAAAATAATGAAAATACATCACAAAGTAACTTTTTATTGCATTATAAAACATTTTATGGAGAATTTCATTTTAAGATTATTTAATGTCTTTAAAAGCTAGCATTAACCGTATTAAAGGCCATTAAACTTACACAAAACTCTTTAGCATGTAGAGTGTATACAAAGTAGTTGATTTAAAAGTAAAATCGCAAATAAAATGAATTATTATTTCACAGCCGCAGCCATAGTAACAAGGTAGAGTAGATCTGTACCTACAGGTGGTCTCCATAAGGTGGCGCCTTTCTCTACCTATCATAAATACCGGTAACTAAGATGGCCGCAGGCAGTGAAATAACAGCACTGTTGTCTCTTACATTTTCTTGTTCACTCTCTACTTCTTTTTTTCCTTCCTCATTTTCTCATTTCTCATTCTACTTTTAAATTGTCCCTTTTCTTACATCACATATTCTACTCTATATTTCTTGTTACTATCTTTATCTTTTGTTTTCTCAACCCAAAAAAGTAACCATGTTTTCCTGTCTGCATTTCTTGCTTTGCGGTGACATAAATCATATCCCTCTGTCACTCTTCTCTCATGTTCAGACAACACTCACTGGGCAGATCAGAGCTCCAGTTTGGTAACAGTAGAGGCCACATCTTATGCACTTCTTGCCCTTCTGCGCATGAAGCGGTTGGATCTCGCAAGGCCCGTTGCACGCTGGCTGACTGATCAGACGTTTAACGGAAAAGTAGACCATGAATCGTTGCAGGTGAGTAACATTCATAACATGATATATATTCACCAGGAACACACATACAGAATTACATTGGCTTTTATATACACTAATGTTTTCTACCCAAGGTGCCAATGTGTACATGAAGGCAGACATGATGGGTTCCTTTACTCCTAGGGAAAAAGACATAAAAAATAATGGTCTAGGGGAGGCGGAGCGAGCGGTCTGTCAAGATGGCCGCCAAACACTAAAGCTCTCAAGACAAGCCGGGAGCTACCAAAATTATCTATAGCTATTCAGCTCTTTTCTTAAAAATTAAGACATCTCTAGCCGTCTGAACTAAGCAGGATCATATTGATACCCTTCAAGAGACTTTTGCTTCCATATCGGCAGAGATACGAGACACGCCGAGAGGCGGAGGCCTCACAGCCAGTGACGCAGCGGGCCGACGACGGCCGTGTATACAGAGGCTCAGGCCTATAACCGATCGCCACCGGGCTGATGTGGCTCACCACTCGCCACACATACAGCACTACCGCGGACCGCAGCGGCATTAGGAGAAGACTCCCTGAATGTGACAGAGACGGCTGCGGCTCCTATGTGACCGACCCCCCGCTCTGATGTACGGAGGATATCTGATTAACACCCGCTCTTGATACCGGTAAGCACATAGTGCAATGGGCAGCAATTACCAGATGGAGACAAACCTCTTACCCTAATGAATAGTATGAAAGCAATATTATACCATATTAACCGGGGATTGTGAACTGTGGCGGGTCTAGATGACACACATCTGAAATCACATAATAGAACAGTGGGGGCCCTCTGCATAAAAGAACAGCAATTAACCACATACAGAGACTGTAGCACACCTGCAGGACATAAAAGCACTTGCTAATTAAGAAAGCCTTAACGACAGCAACCCTGCATTGTCATCTTTTACAAGGTTATAACGTTATTCTGCAAAATAAGGGCCACTTTATGACTTTATATCAGGAGCCCACGAGGCCTGCAAATGGCGCAGAGCATTGCATACAATATCTTCAGTTGTTTGGAAATCGGCAAGTGATGCTTCATATTACTGCTTAAGATCTATATGATCTCTAAAAAGGTATCAATCCCTTACTACATGTGTATTATTGAATATGCTTAAAAGGAATGCCTGTGAATCAGACAAGAGCCAAACAGTGTTCCAAACTGCTTTCTAAGCCCTGAGCCTATCATTAGCCACTCAGCTCTTATATCACTATTACAAATCTATCTTCTGAACACGGAAGGCCCCAATGGACATTTTTATTAAAACACCCAGATCAGAAAAGAAAGAGTTCCAAATAATCCGATCCTAAAACAAAGTTACAACAAATACTGACTTGTTGAAAGAATATAGCTTCATCGAGCTTATAGGCCCTGCCTCAGTCCCCTCCCATTTCCCGCTGTCTTCTATGTCAGTGGGTCATATCCACTCTCCCTTTTCCGAGATCGCTCTAGAAGAGTACAAACCCTGGGGAGTGAGGCCTCCTTATCTACCGCAAGTTTGTCTTTTCTTTCTCAAAAACCGCCAAACTAATATCTATATCTGGGAAAATGTCGCAACGGAGACAAGTAAAGTCGGATAAACCGCAGAAAACCCCTCAAAGACCACAAGAAGCTGTTAGCACCTTTTTTATGCAAGTGGATAAAAACAAACACAAAAACAACACGGCCCCCCTGCTCTCAACTGCACCTGATGATAATGAGGGCTGCTCTGACAGCTCCAGCAGCTCTTCACATCAAACATCTGAAACTGCAGTTGACCCACCCATTACCTATAAGACCATCAAAGCTTTAATAGACCAAGTTAAAGTTTGCATAAAGGAGGAATGTGCAGATTTGAAAAAAGACATCCTGGATTTGGGCCGCAGAGTCGACTCACTTGAGGAGCATGAATATGTCTTTTCGCAGAAGATAGCTGATTTGACTTCCAAAGTCTCACACCATCACCAAAATTTCGTAGACATGGAAGACAAAATAGACGACCTCGAAAACCGCACTAGGCGCAATAATTTGCGCTTTCGAGGCATTCCTGAAACAGTCCAAAATAATGAGATACGAGAATATCTACAAGGTCTTTTTTCTGAAATAGCCGAGAAAGGAAATATGGAGCTGACGAATGTTACTCTGGAAAGAGCGCACAGAGCTCTGCGCCCTAAACCTGATGAGGACTCTCCACCCAGAGACATTATTGTCAAATTCCAAAATTATCAACATCGAGAAGATATCTACAATATGTCCCGAAAACAACAATCAGTGTCATACCAAGGGCACCGTATACAGATCTATCAAGACCTGTCCATAAGGACACTGCAAAAAAGAAGAGATTTTTCGTTTCTGACACTCCATCTTAGGCAACTAAGGATCCCTTATAGATGGGGCTTTCCTACCTCAGTGATCTCCATGAAAAATGGGAAGAAATTTGAATGCCGATATTTGTCTGAAGTCGAAAAATTCTGCCATATGCTGGCAATTCCGGTTCCAACCGGAGACATGGATGTGCCTCCGCAAAATTCAACGCTAGGAAGACCAGCCTATAAGTCACAGAGAACACCTGGAGTGACAAATCCATCAAGCCAACTTAAAAGGAAGCAGATCAGCCCTATGGAATCTGACTTAATACAACCAGGCTGACCTCACAAAGATCTCATACCCCATACTCTACTATGGGCCTAGCCCGTCACATCTGGTTAAATTGGACATAACCTACCAAGGACAGATCTCCAGAGATTGACCCCCACTAGACACTCACAACAGGGGGCTAGAACTCTATGTAATGCCTTAACTACAGAACTTTGTGGCAAGTATACCTCCTGATAGTGCCTTCCGGCACTGTTGACAAGATGACTGTATGTATATCTCCACTGTTTAAGGTTGATGTTTTTATCCTTTGTTTTGTCTTAGGCTTATACAAATTGTAGTTCCTCTTGCCTATCACACTTTAACAAAATATATAGGTAAAGAAAGCTCCCATAGGACCACTTGCCTGATTTTAGAGGTCAATGTGCTAATTACCCACAGTTCTTGTTTATTTTATACTGTTACCACTAGATGGAAAAGGGCTATTAAGCTAGTATAATAGCTAGACAAAGAACCCGATAGTTTGAAATACCGTTGTTACACACTCAGCATTAGTATGTGAATACACACTCTTAAAATGTTTAATCAAGGCATAGGAACTTACCTCCTAATTAGAAAGGTCTTCAATAACTGTATGACATGTACCTAAGTTATAACTAACCTTTAATTTTAATTAATTGTTATTGTTATGTATTTGTTGAGCTGAATATAAGATGCGCCATGTGAGTAGCCACCAGGCTTGTTAACCAGCCTCACCTGTTGAAAGTTTTTCAAGTTTATATATTCTTTTACTAAATACAATCATATATATACTATTGTCTGTGAAGCCGACAGACACTATATACCATTGAGTTTTGTCCTCTACTTATAACCTACTTAGACATTACTCTCCCCTCCAAGTTCCCTCCTTTTTCCCTCCTTTTCCCCTCATCCTCCTCACATCTGCTATAGGTAAACACTGAGCATAAACTCCTATATTCATACACCTCGCCTATAGATCCCACACAGTAAGAATGAACACTGTGACTATAGCAAGCCAAAATGTAAAAGGATTCCTATTTGCTGAAAAACGCTCTATAGCATACTTTGACTTTTATAAGAAGGGCATTGAGGTAGCCATGTTACAAGAAACACACTTTAAGAGACGAAATGAACCCCGCCTAGCTACACGCTACTTTGACAAGCATTTCTTCAGCTCAGGGTTAAGTAGGAAAAATGGAGTATGCATATCAATCAAGCGCAATGTTCCCTTTGAATTAATGCAAAAACACTCAGACAAAGATGGGAGACTGTTAATTTTAGTAGGTTTGTGCTACGGCGCCTTAATCACCTTGGTCAATGTTTATGCCCCAAATAGACCCACACCCAGGTTCTATAAATCGGTCATAAATACCATTCTAGATGTTTCAAAAGGTCCCATCATCTTAGGGGGTGACCTCAATTTCACTATGCACCCTTCTCTAGATAACTCCACAGGGAAGTCATATCTCGGTAACAAAATTCTAAAAGCCAATTATACGGCCTTATGCTCAATTTCCCTGTTCGATACCTGGAGAATAGCCCACCCCACACAAAGAGACTACACATTCTTTTCCCACCCACAACATTCTTACTCTAGACTGGACTACATTCTATGTAGCCAGACACTTTTAACTAACCTGATACAGTCTAGGATATCACATACCCCATGGTCTGACCATAGCATGGTTCTATCTACTTTCCAGTGGTCTACTAAACCGATAAGCACCTTTAACTGGAGACTAGATGAAACCATCCTGACGAATCAGGAAACGCTGGAAAAACTAACAGAAGCGACTGACGAATTTTTTCTTAATAATGAACCTGCAGACACATCTGCAAGAAACAATTGGGAAACGTACAAATGTTATATTAGGGGTTTCCTAATAAAACATACAGCTAAAATACGCAAGATGAAGAAGGCCCAAGTAACATCTTTGACTGACACTTTAACCACAGCTGACAGGTTACATAAAACTGATCCGACCTCAACCCAAAAACTAGCAGATCTCGTCTCAGCCAGAGAAAGCCTAAATAAATTTTTAACTCAACAAGCCCACCTTAGGGCCTTAACTACTAAAGCCAAATTCTTTGCAGAAAGCAATAAAGCCGGGAGGCTTCTGGCAAGATCACTTAAAAAGCAAAAATATAATTCATTCATTAGATCTATTTCACACCCCTCTGGCAGGATGGTGAACAAACATGAAGAAATTGCCGAAACATTCGTATCCTACTACACTAAACTTTATAACATTAACCCCAACATAACCCAAGATTCTAGCAATAGTATAACGAGCTATCTTGCCACTTTAGAGACCCCTAGCATAACAGAGGATGATAGTCATGCCCTAGACGCCCCAATTACCACCCAAGAAATTCTCAATGCCATCAATGCACTCCCTAATGGAAAATCCCCTGGACCGGATGGGTTAACGGCTAAATTTTACCAACTATTCCGATCACAAATGAGCCCACCCCTGCATGCACTATTTACATCTATAGACAAAGGAGAAGCTTTTTCTAACTCCCTACTAGAAGCTACAATCACTGTAATTCCAAAGGCGGACAAGGTGGGCACCCTGGCAGGTAATTATAGACCCATATCTCTTTTAAATATAGATATAAAGATTTACGCAAAAATTTTGGCTAATCGCCTTAATATGATCCTACCAAAAATTATACATCCAGATCAAGTGGGATTTGTCAAGGGTAGAGAGGCTAAAGATAATACAATCCGAGTCCTGCATTCCTTACAAGCTTCGCATGATAACAAAACCCCCTTGGCGCTCTTATCAACTGACGCTGAAAAAGCCTTCGACAGGGTCAGCTGGCAATTCATGTGGGGGGCCCTGTCGAAGTTTGGCTTCTCTAAAACCTTTATCGATAGAATACAAGCGTTATACTCTACCCCACAAGCCAGAGTACGAGTAAACGGAACTATATCCCACTCCTTTCCAATTACCAATGGAACCCGCCAAGGGTGCCCACTATCCCTGCTATTGTTTGCTCTAACTATAGAGATCTTGGCTATTAAGATCAGAGATAACAAAGATATATTAGGCCTACCATTTAACCAAATTAATCAAAAATGTTTGCTATTTGCAGATGATGTGATTTTTACCTTACGATCCCCTTCTACCACTTTACCCGCCTTGTTACAAACCCTAAAAGAATATGGGCAGGTCTCTAACTTCTCCATTAATATGGAGAAGTCGGGAATCATGCTATTAAACTCCCCTAAAAGTGATATAGACTTTGTAACCCAGCAAACATCGTTCCAAATTGTTGATAAACTTAAATACCTAGGCCTACTGATCCCACACAATCACCAAGATTTATTTAGTATTAATTATCTAGGCCTCCAAAAATCAGTGAGTGCCCTGCTGGAGGTATGGCACAGACAGGGTCACCTATCGTGGATGGGTAGAATTAACACTGTGAAAATGATGATAATACCAAAATACCTATTTCTATTCCAGACGCTGCCGATGGCCCTGCCGGTCTCATTCCTAAAAACCCAACAAAATATGATCAACTCATTCATATGGTCCTACAAAAAACCCAGAGTTGCCCAACAGACACTATATATGCATAAAGAAGATGGTGGGCTCAACGTCCCAAATCTCCTAAACTACTATAGGGCTGTCCACTTATCCCGAGTGATCTCGTGGTCCCATTCCGCTGACTCTGCCCTATGGACACAAATTGAAAGCTCTCTCCTGGAGATCAGATCCATGAGAGATGTGGCGTGGCTGCCCAAATCTCAAAGACCTCAGCTAGCATACCTGAATAACTATGTTAGAGCCACCTTAGAGGTGTGGGACCACGTGATAACACACTTTGTAGGCATATCCACTTCTGTTTCCCCTCTCTCCCCACTATTGAATAATCAGATTTTCTTACAGAACTCCTTTTTCTCCCATGTGAACAAAGAGGAACATTTACACAACCTACCTATTTACCTACTAGTGGAATCAGGGAGGATTAAGGATAGATCAAAACTACAAGAGGAACTAGGGCCACCTTTTCATAGCTGGTACTCATACCTTCAAATAAGGCACGCGCTTTCAGAGAACGCATTTAAAGCTAATATATTTAGATCACTGACTACTTTTGAGAAGCTATGTATAAACCCCGAGTGCAAGAGAGCTCATTTATCGCTAACTTATAAATTGCTAAGACGCATTTCCCCGGATCAACACCCCTCTTTCATTATGAAATGGGAATCAGAGATGATAGATAACTTCACTGAAGAAGAGTGGAGAAACAGCTTCAGAATGACACACTCTGTCTCAACCTCCCTGTTCATATCTGAACTGAATTATAAAATACTCACCCGGTGGTACTTAACACCCCAGCGCCTTAGATATATTTACCCCACTGCTTCACCAACCTGTTGGAGACGCTGTGGAGAATTGGGGACAATGACCCACATTTGGTGGGGGTGTCCCCTCTTATCAGAATTCTGGCGAAATATAGAGAGGTGTACTAATAAAATTTTAGGCTTGGAAATCACCTTGAACTCTAGAGTTGTATTGCTTAACATGATCCCACCAATATACTGTCTGTACCGCATGAAACTCCTCAAATTGATGTTAGCCTGCGCAAAGAGACTGATACCCAGACAGTGGAAGACGCAAAATATTCCAACACACACACAATGGGTAGTAGAAGTAGGACACGTACTGAAACTAGAAAAACAACATTACTATTATGTGGGAAAACGAGAACCTTTCAATGATATGTTCTTTATTTGGGAACAAGGCCTCTATAAACTAAAAGAAGACAGAGAAATCTAAAGCATAAAATAGAGACAATCTAGAATTCTACCTTCATTTCTGAACTCTACATACCCCTCTAGCACCCTGCCTTTTCCTCCCCCCTGACCCTTTCCTCCCTCCCTCCCCCTCCCTACCCCACTGCCCTGTGTAAAGGTGACATTATTATAGGACAGCTTATCAACAACCAAAGATTGATTGTATTCTCTTTGAAATGTATGTTTTTCATGCCATTTTATTTTCAGGATATATCACAGCCTTCTATAAATATACCTCTGATCATTAATTTTCTGAAATTGCAATTATACAATGTTTCAAATGTTGAATGTAAACCTACCTTTTTTCTGTCATACGTACTGTGTTGAAACAAAAAATCAATAAAAACTATTGAATTAAAAAAAAATAATGGTCTAGATCAGGGGTAGCCAACCTTTCGGACCTCAGGGACCACTAAACTCACAATTTGGAATCCCGTGGACCACTAACATTTTTTTTATTTTAAAGGTACAAACCTCTATAATGTGTATGTGTATATATATATATATATATATATATATATATATATATATATATATATATATATATATATATATATATATATATATACACACACACACACACATACTGTACATAACTAGTATAACCATAGCTAAATTTACATTAAGTATATATTTACACATTTTTAAGAAGAATTTCTTTTAATTAACTAACTGAATGACAGAACTAAGAGAATACTTCAGAATGACAGATGAAGGGTGAGTGCCAGCTTCTGAGCTGCAAACAGAGGCCTAGATTTAGAGTTTTGTCTGTAAAGACCCGCGGTGCTAACGCTGCTTTTTTTTCCAGCGCACCCTTAAGACAACGCTGGTATTTAGAGTTGTCTGAATGGCTGCGTTAGACTCAGAAAAGGGAGCGTTGAGCATAATTTAGCTCCACTTCAACCCTCAATACCAGCGTTGCTTACGGTAGCGGTAAGCTGGAAAAACGTGCTCGTGCCAGATATCCCCATAGGAAACAATGGGGCTGAGCTGGCTGAACAGCGTTCAGCTCCTAACGCAGCCCCATTGTTTCTTATGGGGAAACACTCTCTAAGTCTACACCTAACACCCTAACATGAACCCCGAGTCTAAACACCCCTAACCTTACACTTATTAACCCCTAATCCGCTCCGGACACCGCTGCCACCTACATTATAGCTATGAACCCCTAATCTACTGCCCCTAACATTGCCGACACCTACATTATATTTATTACCCCCTAATCTTCCCCCCCAACGTCGCCGCCACCTACCTACACTTATTAACCCCTAATCTGCCGACCGGACCTCGCCGCCACTATAATAAATGTAATAACCCATAAACCGCCGCAGTCCCGCCTCGCAAACACTTTAATAAATTGTATTAACCCCTAATCTGCCCTCCCTAATCTCCCGCCCGCAACATCGCCGCTACTATAATAAAGTTATTAACCCCTAAACTTTAGTCTAACCCTAACCCTAACACCCCCCTAACTTAAATATAATTTTAATTAAACTAAATAAATTTACTATCATTAAATAAATTATTCCTATTTAAAACTAAATGCTTACCTATAAAATAAACCCTAATATAGCTACAATATAACTAATAGTTACATTGTAGCTATTTTAGGATTTTATATTTATTTTACAGGCAACTTTGTATTTATTTTAACTAGGTACAATAGCTATTAAATAGTTAATAACTATTTAATAGCTACCTAGTTAAAATAAGTACAAAATTACCTGTAAAATAAATCCTAACCTAAGTTACAAATACACCTAACACTACACTATCAATAAATTAATTAAATAAATTAACTACAATTAGCTAAACTAAAATAAAATTAGATAAACTAATCTATAATACAAAAAAAACCCCACTAAATTACAGAAAATAAAAAAAATTACAAGAAGTTTAAACTAATTACACCTAATCTAAGACCCCTAATAAAATAAAAAAGCCCCCCAAAATAATAAAATGCCCTACCCTATTCTAGATTACAAAAGTAATCAGCTCTTTTACTAGCCCTTAAAAGGGCTTTTTGCGGGGCATTGCCCCAAAGTAATCAGCTCTTTTACCTGTAAAAAAAATACAACCCCCCCAAACATTAAAACCCACCACCCACATACCCCTACTCTAACCCACCCAAACCCCCCTTAAAAAAAACCTAACACTAACCCCCTGAAGATCTCCCTACCTTGAGTCGTCTTCACCCAACAGGGCCGAAATCTTCATCCAAGGTGCGCAGAAGAGGTCCTTCATCCGGTAGAAGTCTTCATCCAGGCGGCGTGTTCAAACTTCATCCATCCAGAGCGGAGCGGAGCCATCTTCCAAGGAACCGACGCGGAGCCATCCTCTTCATTCGGAGTCTTCTTACACAATGACGGTACCTTTAAATGACGTCATCCAAGATGGCGTCCCTTCAATTCTGATTGGCTGATAGGATTCTATCAGCCAATTGGAATTAAGATAGGAAAAATCTGATTGGCTGATTCAATCAGCCAATCAGATTGAAGTTCAATCCGATTGGCTGATCCAATCGGCCAATCGGATTGAGCTCGCATTCTATTGGCTGTTCCAATCAGCCAATAGAATGCGAGCTCAATCCGATTGGCTGATTGGATCAATTGTAGGTAATTGTAGTTAATTTATTTAATTAATTTAATGACAGTGTAGTGTTAGGTTTAATTGTAACTTAGGTTACGATTTATTTCACAGGTAATTTTGTAATTATTTTAACTAGGTAGCTATTAAATAGTTATTAACTATTTAATAGCTATTGTACCTAGTTAAAATAAATACAAAGTTGCCTGTAAAATAAATATAAATCCTAAAATAGATACAATGTAATTATTAGTTATATTGTAGCTATATTAAGGTTTATTTTCTAGGTAAGTATTTAGTTTTAAATAGGATTAATTTATTTAATTATAGGAATATTATTTTGTTTTATTTAAATTATATTTATGTTAGGGGGGTGTTAGGGTTAGGGTTAGACTTAGGTTTAGGGGTTAATAACTTTATTATAGTAGCGGCGACGTTGGGGGTGGCAGATTAGGGGTTAATAATTGTAGTTAGGTAGCGGCGATGTTGGGGGGCAGATTAGGGGTTAATAAATATAATGTAGGTGTCGGCGATGTTTGGGGCAGCAGATTAGGGGTTCATAGCTATAATGTAGGTGGCGGCGGTGTCCGGTCGGCAGATTAGGGGTTAAAAAAATTTATTTGAGGGTTTGCGATGTGGGGGGTCTCGTTTAGGGGTACATAGGTAGTTTATGGGTGTTAGTGTACTTTATAGCACAGTAGTTAAGAGCTTTATGTTCCGGTGTTAGCCCATAAAGCTCTTAACTACTGACTTTTTTTGGCGGTAGGAGTCTTGTCGGTAGAGGGTCTACCGCTCACTTCTTCCAAGACTCGAAATACCAGCGTTAGGCAAATCCCATTGAAAAGATAGGATACGCAATTGACGTAAGGGGATCTGCGGTAGCCTCGAGTCGCAGAATGAAAGTGAGCGGTAGACTCTTTCCTGGCTGACTCTAAATACCAGCGGGCGGTAAAAAGCAGCGTTAGGACCCCTTAACGCTGCTTTTGACGGCTAACACCAATTTCTAAATCTAGGCAAGAGGTAGCTGGGAATTGTTCAAAACTACTTATGATCATGGACAGACATTGGAGTCATAAATAAAGTTTATATCAGAAAGCTCTCAATATGGATGTGAGCTAAACACGACTGATGTTACTGGCAATTACTATAATACTGATGGGATATGGCTGATCTGCTGGATGGTAATTAATGGAATTCAGGTGGAATGGATTTGTGTGCTGGTAAATTATTAGAATGAAAAATAATTCATATTTAATAAAAATAAAAAAAAAGAAAATCGAGGGGAGGAAGACAAACAGTGATGTAAGTCAATCTGAAGGAATTAGGAAAACTACTACAAAGAGACAGGTAAAGGGAAGAAAATAATTGAAATATAAGAGAGAATCATTTTTTTAAGATATTCTTTTTTTATATACTATAATTCCACTATTTCAAGCCAAGACTATACCAACCTCTCTGAACAGCGCGCCGGGCAGCAGGAGTTAAATATACAATCTAGCTACGAAAGTTGTGCAGTACTACGCAACGTGCGTAGGAAGATTATAATTTAACTCCTCCTCTGGTTTTCACTGATGTCAAGCCAGGCACTGTAGGGAGTTGCGGTGCGACGAGGGTGACACCATCAGAGAAGATTAATTTCTGCTTGATGGTGTCAGGGACCACCAACATTTTCTGGTTGGCGACCGCTGGTCTAGATCCAATGTAACCTGCTAATAATAATAGCAGAGCCACAGGATAGTGACTAAAGTAACTTCTCTTGAGAGCCCCTAGAACATAATAGCAACAGTATCTTATGACTGCAGCGGCCCCCAGTGGTATGGCAGCACCTTTTATCTGTTATACAAATGGTTTAAAGGGTGCAAAGCCCAGTGCTGAATATCCTTAAAGGGACATGAAACCCAACATTGTCCTTTCAGAATTCAGACAGAACATAATTTAAAAAAACTTTTCAGTTTACTTCTGGTATCAAATTTGCTTAATCCACCTTTGTTGAATGAGTAGCAATACTAAATTTAAAGCTATGGCGCTCTATGCAGAGCTAAATAAGTGTAGTTTCCGGCTTTCTATATAGATAATATTATTTATTACAGAATAAAATCAAAATCAAAATAGACAGTTGTAATATTCATAAAATTACAAAATAAAATAAAAACTAACAGCAATGTTGCTATTATACCATATATGTCATATATATTCAAATCACATAACTTGATAGTATGAAAAGAAAGGAACATTTTTCCAGAGCAATGTTAGGCTATGGATGTTTAACAAAGAAGCCGATTGTCCAAGGAGTCGATTGTGTGGACGCTGCAAGGAGAATCCGGGAATCCTGTAATAAGACAGGGGGATCCTTGTTACCAAGTATAAAGGTCACAGCTAAAAGGTGTTATTATTTACTTACACCGAGTGGGTGCTTTGTGTCCTCATAAGTGTCCCGTAGGATGTTTTGCTTGTTATAAATCTCCAAAGTTGAAAGTCTGTCAGCATGTGAGCAGTCTCTCAGGGAACTACGCTACTGTGTAGCGTGTCAGACTGCTTTGTATCAATCTCAGGTGTAGTCTTTTCAGGATCGTTGTGGCTACGGAAGCCGATGCAGGACAAAAAAAGGAGCAACGTGTTTCGGCAAAGGTGCCTTTCTCAAGCTCTATAGTTCACATTCTGTGCTGGCAATATATATGTCAGGGTGCCAGGAATCAGACTGAGACGAGAAGTGCAAAAATAATCACACCTTCATTCATAGCAAAAAATAATAAAAAGTCCACAAGTCAAATAACAAGCCAGGAGTCAAAACCAGAGCTGGTAGTCAGACGAGCCGATTCAGGAGCCAAAGCAAATAGTCAGACGAGCCGGAATCAGGAACAAGGAAAACAGCAGAGACAGGAACAAGTCAGGGATCAGGAACCAGGAAGGACGTCAGGCAGCCAGGCAATACACAGGAACTCTCACAAACAGGTCTGAGACAACGCAAAGGCAAAGCATACTGAACAGAGGCCCTTTAAATAATAAGTGATGACATCACAATTCTGAGACTGCATCCTGTCTCACATGGATGATGCACACCAGTCTGGCCATAAAAGGAAGTGTAGGAAATGAGCAGCATCCCCCACAATGCACCATAGTCAGGAAGAGAGGTGAGTAAAATGGCTGCCAGCAGCACATGGCAAACACAACAGGGAAAAAACCCTGACAGTACCCTCCCCTCAACGACCCCTCCCCCGCGGGAGGACAAAAGGCTTATTGGGGAAACAGGCATGGAAGGCATGGAGGAGGACGGGAGCATGAACATCAGAGGAGGGAACCCAAGAACGCTCCTCTGGACCGTAGCCTCTTCAGTGACCCAAATACTGTACACGGCCCCTGGACTAACTAGAGTCAACAATGCTGCTGACCTCATACTCCTCATGGTTGTCAACAAAGATAGGACGGGGACGAGGCAACACAGTGGTAAACTGATTACAAACCAATGGTTTCAAGAGGGAGACATGAAAAACATTGGAGATGCGCATTGCAGGAGGAAGGTCAAGAGCGTAGGCCACAGGATTGACCCGTCTGAGTTTTCGAAAAGGACCAACATAATGGGGAGCCAGTTTATTGGAAGGCACACGAAGGTTCAAGTTGCGGGGGGACTGCCAAACTCTCTCACCAACCTGATAGGAAGGTGCGGGCAGATACCTACGATCAGCCTGGAACTTTTGTCACTGCATAGAATGATGAAGGCAATCCTGAATCTGCACCCACGTGGAACGGAGTTGCCAGAGATGCTTCTCCAAAGCCAGAATACCCTGGGCAACAAGGATGGTTGAAACCCATAATTCGCCATGAACGGGGATAACTTGGAGGAAGCATTAATAGCACTATTACGAGCAAACTCTGCCCAAGGTAACAGTTCAGACCAATTATTGTGGTGATCTGAGACATAGCAATGGAGGAATTGTTCCAGAGCTTGATTAGACCGTTCCGCAGTCCCATTGGATTGAGGGTGATATGCAGAGGAGAAGGAAAGCTGGATCCCCATTTGAGCACAAAAGGAACGCCAAAATCTGGAGACAAACTGGCTACCCCTGTCCGACACTATCTCCTTGGGTAACCCATGTAAACGGAAGACCTCCCGGGCAAAAATCGAAGCAAGCTCCTGAGTGGTAGGCAGCTTCATCAAGGGAATGCAATGTGACATTTTAGAAAAACGGTCAACCACCATAAGGATAACAGTATTGCCATTGGAAACAGGGAGCTCGACAATGAAGTCCATGGAAAGATGTGTCCAAGGATGCTCACCATTAGCAAAAGGTTGAAGAAGACCCACAGGAAGACGTTGAGGAGTCTTATTCTGTGCACAAACTGAGCAGGAGGCAACATACGCAGCAATATCAGAACGAAGACCTGGCCACCAGAATTGTCGAGTGACAGACCAAATAATTTGGTTCTTGCCTGGGTGACCTGCGGCTTTAGGATAGTGGTAAGTGTGCAAAAGTTTAGTTCAAAGATTCTCAGGAACAAAACACTTACCACTAGGTTTCTCAGGAGGTGTATTGGTGTGTGCAGCCAGGATCTCCTCCCGCAAGGGAGAAGTCAAATTAGTACGTATGGTAGCCAAAATATGGTCAGAAGGTATAACAGGAGTAGGTACAGACTACTCCTTGGGCAGAGGGGAAAATTGTCGAGAGAGGGCATCAGCTTTACCTTTCTTACTACCAGGCAGGTAGGAGACCACATAATTAAACCGAGACAAAAATAGCGCCCATCTGGCCTGTCGGGGCGACAAACGTTTTGCTTCAGATAGATAAGTTAAATTCTTGTGGTCAGTAAGAATGAACACTGGCACGCTAGTACCCTCGAGAAGATGCCTCCATTCCTTGAGTGCCAAAATTATGGCCAGTAATTCCCTGTCGCCAATTTCATAATTGCACTCCGCTGGAGACAATTTCTTAGAGAAGAAACCACACGGATGCAAGGAACCACCAGGCGTAGGATGTTGAGACAAGAGGGCACCTACTCCAGTCTCAGACGCATCGACCTCAAGAACGAAAGGCAGGACAGGGTTAAGATGAGCCAGAACTGGAGCGGCAGCAAAGGCAGTCTTAAGACTATCAAAGGCCTTAATGGCAGTAGGTGACCAATGGAGTGGATCATTCTCTTTACGGGTCATGTCTGTGATAGGTTTGACCAAGGAAGAAAAGTTTTTAATAAACTTTCTATAGTAATTGGCGAACCCCAAAAAACATTGAATAGACCGAAGACCAATTGGGCGAGGCCACTGCAGAACTGGAGATAACTTGTCAGGATCCATGGAGAACCCTGCAACGGAGATAACATAACCTAGGAAGGTTACTTGAGTCTGATGGAACTCACATTTCTCAAGTTTACAAAACAGGTCGTTCTCACGTAGTCTCTGAAGAACCTGTGTAACATCAGAACGATGAGACTCAAGTGTGGGTGAGTGTATGATGATGTCGTCTAAGTACACCACAACACACTGTTGCAACATATCTCATAGGACATCATTAATAAATTCCTGAAAAACAGCAGGAGCATTACATAGGCCAAAGGGCATTACAAGATACTCATAATGCCCGCTCCTGGTGTTAAATGCTGTTTTCCATTCGTGACCCTCCTTAATCCTAACGAGATCGTACGCTCCTCTCAAATCAAGTTTAGTAAAGACTGTAGCTCCCTTGAGGCGGTCAAAGAGTTCTGTAATGAGTGGAATAGGGTAAGCATTCTTAATGGTAAGACGATTAAGACTCCTATTATTGATACATGGTCTTAACTCGCCACACTTTTTCTTCACAAAGAAGATGGCAGCCCCTGCAGGAGAGCAGGATTTGCGGATGATTCCCCGCGACAGAGCATCGGCAACATACTCCTCCATAGCACAATTCTCTGCAACAGACAGAGGGTACACCCGGCCCCGAGGAGGAATGGCTCCGGGTTGCAGGTCTATGGCACAATCGTAAGACTGGTGAGGAGGCAACGTACCGGCACGCACCTTGTCAAACACGTCTAGGAACTCTGGGTACTCCTCTAGCAATTGAGATACTGAAGAAGTGCACAAGACTTTAACTGGTTTCCGAAGACAAGTGGAAATACATTGCGGGGACCACGACAAAATTTCGGACCTGCGCCAGTCGAGACTGGGATTGTGCTTTTGGAGCCAGGGATAACCCAGAACAACCGGAAAATGCAGAGAGTTTATCACCTGGAACTGGAGGGTTTCAAAATGGAGAGCCCCAACAGCCAATGGACAACGGAGCAGTTTCGTGAGTAACGAGTGCGGGCTGAAGGGGCCTGCCATCAATGGCCTCAATAGCAAGCGGAATGGACCGAGGCAAAACAGGAATGGAGTGCTTTGATACAAAAGCACTGTCAATGAAATAGCCCGCAGCACCGGAGTCAACAAGAGCCTGAGTGACTATGGAGGAGTCCACCCAGGAAAGGACAACCGTGACAAAAGATTTCAGCTTAAGTGGTTCCGGGGACGAGGATAAACCACCCAAGGTCTGCCCCCGACAGGACCTTAGGTGTGAGCATTTCCCGGCCGTGTAGGACAAGACTTCAAAAGTTGGCCCTGTAACCCACAATAAAGGCAGAGACCCTCCCTCCTCCTAAAGGCCCACTCCACCGTGGAGAGACGCATGAATCCCAACTGCATTGGCTCAGCAGTACCTGGTGACTCAGGACCAGGAGGCATGGGAGGAGAGGGAGGCATGAACACGTATGAGACAACGGAACAGGAGGCTTCCGCAAGCGCTCCTTGAAAGAGGGCCTCTCTCTGAGTCTGATGTCAATTAGGATAAAAAAAGACACCAATGCCTCGAGATCCTCTGGTAAATCTCTGGCAGCAACTTCGTCTTTAATCGCATCAGAGAGCCCATGAAAGAAGGCGGCAACAAGGGCTTCATTGTTCCAACCTACCTCTGCGGCAAGCGTACGGAACTCAATAGCATACTGAGCAACAGATCTTGTACCTTGCTGAATGGAGTCGTTTAGCAGCAGAGGAGGAGCGAGCCGGAACATCAAATACCCTTCGAAAGGAGGCCACAAATTCAGGGTAATTTGAAATCACAGGTTTATTAGTCTCCCACAAAGGATTAGCCCAGGCAAGAGCTGTGTCAGAGAGTAACGAGATGAGAAATCCCACCTTAGCTCTGTCAGAGGGAAACGCCTGAGGTAACATCTCAAAGTAAATGCCCACCTGGTTCAAAAACCCTCTGCACTGAATAGGATCGCCTCCATATCGCTGAGGTAGAGGTGCAGAACCGGACATGCTCCTGGTAGGCATAGGTGCAGCAGCGGAAACAGGAGCAGCCATAACTTGCGGGACACTTTGGTCCAAATGTGCAGTGCGGGTCAGCAGGGTTTGAAGGGCTAGTGCAAATTGATCCAAGCTGTGATCCTGTTCATCCATCCTGGAAATGATGGCAGGTAAAGGTGGATTATTAGCACCATCAGGATTCATGGCCTTTGCGTAATGTCAGGGTGCCAGGAATCAGACTGAGACAAGAAGTGCAAAAATAATCACACCTTTATTCATAGCAAAAAAAAATTAAAAGTCCACAAGTCAAATAACAAGCCAGGAGTCAAAACCAGAGCTGGTAGCCAGACGAGCCAAGTCAGGAGCCAAAGCGAATAGTCAGACGAGCCGGTATCAGGAACAAGGAAAACAGCAGAGACAGGAACAAGCCAGGGATCAGGAACCAGGAAGGACGTCAGGCAGCCAGGTAATACACAGGAGCTCTCACAAACAGGTCTGAGACAACGTAAAGGCAGAGCATACTGAACAGAGGCCCTTTAAATAATAAGTGATCACATCACAATTCTGAGACTGCATCCTGTCTCACATGGATGATGCACACCAGTCTGGCCATAAAAGGAAGTGTAGGAAATGAGCAGCATCCCCCACAATGCACCATAGTCAGGAAGAGAGGTGAGTAAAATGGCTGCCAGCAGCACATGGCAAACAACAGGGAAAAAACCCTGACAATATACCCTCAGACATAGGAAGTTTCCTCCCATATTATTTACATATTAAATTGAAGGAGTATGGTAAAGAGAAACAACAACAGCAAATTTTCTACAAACATATCTGCATAAAAACAGTTAGAAAAATACATAAAAACATATTAAACCATGTATGTTTCCTTTTGGGATTACGAACATATTTATGGTCGTATATCAGCATTCACAATATGATGACACATGCGTCACTATAGATGCCAAAAAACTTTATGGAAGCACTTTAGCATAAGCATATTTCTCTGATTCTAAAGAAATAGCCCGTAACAGGCGAACAAAACAATATATGTATATATTTGTCATTAGTCAGTATATATACTTGGAGGCTAAAAATAGAAATTTGATATAAAGTATAAATAGATATAAAAATATATATAAAAAAAATGTGTGAGATATATATATATATATAAAATATATATAAAAAAATAAAAATAGATTAATTTATAAAAATGAATCAATTATATAAAAAATAATTCTAATTTATAGCAACTAAGAAGAGTGGGATCGATTCTAAAATTTAATTTTTTTTAGTTCTATGTGGATCTTTAGCATTTTTATATAATTGATTCTTTTTTATATAATGGATTCTTTTTTATATAATTGATTCATTTTTATAAATTCATCTAATTTTGTTTTTTTATTATATATTTATATATATATATATATATATATATATATATATATATATATATATATATATATATATATATATATATATATATATATATATATATATCACACATTTATATATATATTTTTATATCTCTTTATATCTTTTTATATTTTATATCAAATTTCTATTTTTAGCCTCCAAGTATGTATACCGACTAATGACAAATATATACATATATTGTTTTGTTCGCCTGTTACGGGCTACTTCTTTAGAATCAGGGAAATATGCTTATGCTAAAGTGCATCTATAAAGTTTTTTGGCATCTATAGTGACGCATGTGTCATCATATTGTGAATGCTGATATACTACCATAAATATGTTCGTAATCCCAAAAGGAAACATACATGGTTTTATATGTTTTTATGTATTTTTCTAACTGTTTTTATGCAGATATGTTTGAAGAAAATTTGCTGTTGTTGTTTCTCTTTACCATACTCCTTGAATTTAATATGTAAATAATATGGGAGGAAACTTCCTATGTCTGAGGGTATATATTGCCAGCACAGAATGTGAACTATAGAGCTTGAGAAAGGCACCTTTGCCGAAACACGTTGCTCCTTTTTTTGTCCTGCATTGGCTTCCGTAGCCACAACGATCCTGAAAAGACTACACCTGAGATTGATACAAAGTAGTCTGACACGCTACACAGTAGCGTAGTTCCCTGAGAGACTGCTCACATGCTGACAGACTTTCGACTTTGGAGATTTATGACAAGCAAAACATCCTACGGGACACTTATGAGGACACAAAGCACCCACCCGGTGTAAGTAAATAATAACACCTTTTATCTGTGACCTTTATACTTGGTAACAAGGATCCCCCTGTCTTATTACAGGATTCCCGGATTCTCCTTGCAGCGTCCACGCAATCGACTCCTTGGAAAATCGGCTTCTTTGTTAAACATCCATAGCCTAACATTGCTCTGGAAACATTTTTCTTTCTTTTCATACTATCAAGTTATGTGATTTGAATATATATGACATATATGGTATAATAGCAACATTGCTGTTAGTTTTTATTTTATTTTGTAATTTTATGTATATTACAACTGTCTATTTTCGATTTTAATTTTGATTTTGATTTTATTCTGTAATAAATAATATTATCTATTTAGAAAGCCGGAAACTGCACTTATTTAGCTCTGCATAGAGCGCCATAGCTTTAAATTTAGTGTGGTTTAACACACACTCAATTTTAATTGTATTCAAGTTTGCACATGGGAATATAGGGAAAGTTCCCTTAAGCTGTGGCTTTAATTGCATTTCTATCTAGCGCAGTAATCTAGTTCTCTTTTGCATTTTCTGAATGAGTAGCAATGCCATAGAGCTAACTGGTGAGCCAATGACATGAGGCATATATGTGCAGTCACCAATCAGCAGCTAGCCCCCAGTAGTGCATAGTTGCTCCTGAGCCTACCTAAGTATGCTTTTTAACAAAGGATAACAAGAGAATTAAGTAAATAATTAAGTAAATTAGATAATAGAAGTAAATTGGACAGTTGTATGCTCTATCTGAACTATTTATCTATAATGTTTTTGGTTTCATCTCTCTCCTCATTGAGTTATCGCCACCAGAGTTTCACACTACCTCTGCTGTGTGGATCTTCCAATGTAAATCTTAACCACTGCTCATCCAATCCTAACCCACCACTTGTGAGTGCCAATGACTTGATCCCACCTTTGTTATACCAAAAACTACTGATTTGATCCCATCTTACTGCTGTTATTATAAGCCACTGACCTGATCCCCCACCACTATTAACCCCAACACCCCAGACCTGATCCCACCTCACCACTATTAACCCAAGCACCACTAACTTTATCCCACCTCACCACTATTAACCCAAGCACCACTGACCTGATCCCGCACTACTATTAACCAAAGCGCCACTGACCTAATCCTCCCACCACTAATAACCCAAACACCACTGACCTGCTCCCCCCACCACTAATAACCCAAGCACCACTGACCTGATCCCACTTCACCACTGTTAACCCAAGCACCCCTGACCTAATCCCACCTCATCACCATTTACCCAAGCACCACTAACCTGATCCCCCACAACTATTAAACCAAGCACCACTGATCTGATCCCACCTCACCACTATTAATCCAAGCACCACTGATTGAATCCCCCACCACTATTAACCCAAGCACCACTGACATGACCCATCTAACCACTATTAACTCAAGCACCACTGACCTGATCCCCACACCACTATTAACCAAACCACCACTGATCTGACCCATCTCACCACTATTAACTCAAGCACCACTGACCTGATCCCCCACCACTATTAACCCCAAAACCACTGACCTGATCCCATCTAATCATTATTAACCCAAGCACCACTGACCTGATCCCCCAACACCACTATTAACCCATGCACCACTGACCTGATCCCACTCTACCACTATTGACCCCAGCACCACTGACCTGATCCCCCACCACTATTAACCCAAGCACCATTGACCTGATCCCATCTCACCACTATTAACCCAAACACCACTGATCTGATCCCACTTCACCACTATTCACTCTACCTCTGCTGTGCGGATGCCCCAATATAAATCCTAACCATCCAATCCTATCTCACCACTTGTGAGCGCCACTGACCTGATCCCACCTTTGTTATACCAAGAACTATTGACTGATCCAATCTTTCTGCAGTTATTATAAGCCACTGACCTGATCCCCCCCACCACTATTAACCCAAACACCACTGACCTGATCCCCCCACCACTAATAACCCAAACACCACTGACCTGATCCCACCTCACCACTATTAATCAAAGCACCACTGACCTGATTCTCCACTACTATTAACCCAAGCACCACTGACCTAATCCTCCAACCACTAATAATAAGCACCACTGACCTGCTCCCCCTACCACTATTAACCCAAGCACCACTGACCTTATCCCACTTCACCAGTGTTAACTCAAGCACCCCTGACTTAATCCCACCTCACCACCATTTATCCAAGCACCACTAACCTGATCCCCACACCACTAATAAACCAAGCACCACTGACCTGATCCCAACTCACCACTATTAACCCAAGCACCACTGACCTGATACCCCCACCAATATTAACCCAAGCACCACTGACCAAATCTCCAATGACCTAATCCCACTTCACCACTATTAACCCAAGAACTACTGACCTGATCCCACCTCACCACTATTAACCCAAGCACCACTGATCTAATCCCCCACCACTTAATCCAAGCACCACTGACCTGACCCATCTCACCCCTATTAACCCAAGCACCACTGACCTGATACCCCCACCAATATTAACCCAAGCACCACTGACCAAATCCCCGCACCACTGACCTGATCTCATCTCACCTAATCCCACTTTACCACTATTAACCCAGACACCACTGACCTTATCCCCCACCACTATTAACCCAAGCACCATTGACCTGATCCCATCTCAACACTATTAACTCAAGCACCACTGACCTGATCTCATCTCATCACTATTAACCCAAGCACCACTGACCTGATCCCCCACCACTATTAACCCAAGCACCATTGACCTGATACCATCTCACCACTATTAACCCATGCACTACTGACCTGATCCCACTTCACCACTATTAACCCAAGCACCACTGACCTGATCCCACCTCACCACTATTAACCAAAGCACCACTGACCTGATCCAACCTTACAACAATTAACACAAGCACCACTGACCTGATCCCATTTCACCACTATTAACCCAAGCACCATTGACCTGATACCACCTCACCACTATTAACCCAAGCACCACTGACCTGATCACACCTCACCACTATTAACCCAAGTACTACTGACCTAATCCCACCTCACCACTATTAACCAAAGCACCACTGAACTGATTCCATCTCACCACCATTAATCCTAGCACCAGCGACCTGATCCCACATCATCACAATTAACCCAAGCAACACTGACCTGATCCCCTCTCACCAACATTAAACCAAGCACCACTGACCTGATCCCATCTCACCACTATTAACTCCAGCACCACTGACCTGATCCCTCCCATCTCACCACTAATAACTCCAGCACCACTGACCTGATCCCACTTCACCACTATTAACCCAATCACCACTGACCTGATCCTACCTCACCACTATTAACTATGGATGGGTGAATGTTTTGCAACATTTAAAAAAAATAAACTGATTTTAACACATTTGTTCGTTTGTTTTATATTTCGAATGTTTGTACAACATTATAGCATTCATTTAATCTAATAGTATTTCGAATGCTTTCTTTAAATATAATATTCGAAATATGGAAAATTTTAAATAGAAAATTTGTATTGATATATTTGTATCTTTAATATATCAATTTACTATATTCCCTACCACATGAACTATTGAAGTTCGGGAATAATGGAACCTCCAGCTGTAAGGATCCAAACCCATAAGTATTCTTTCCAATCACAAAAGCCAGCCCTTAGTAATGAACTCCCACCCACAAAGGAATGTCCCTCCATTAGGACCCAAACACTAATTATCCCATAACCCCTAAAGACTCCACACATTATTACCTCCACCTATAAGGGGCTGCCACTCTAATACCACTTAAAGGGACAGTAAACTACTTGTAATTACAGCATTTGTCTGCAGTCTCCCAATTAATTAGCATATACACAATTTTTAGACTTAAATTACAGGAAACAAGTGAAAAAATAAGGAGCATATTGTACAGTTTTCTACTGTGCACAATTAAGCATTTTATATCACAATCTAAAGGTGTTTACTCTCTCAGGACCTTTGGGTAAATTAACACCCATCAATAAGGAAATTGACACCTATCAGTCCCCATCAGCCTAATTCTTTTCTTATCTATCTAGTTCTATTATAGCTGTCTCAATAAATAAAGATTTATACATTATTGCATAATGCTTACTTGTTGGACTCTTTTAGATACATCTCTATACAACATCATTGGCTAATCTAATCTAATGCTTTTATAATGTTGTGTACTTAAAGGGACAGTTCATTTATATATATATATATATATATATATATATATATATATATATATATATATATATATATATATATAGTGCTATATATGCTGCAAATTGCTTATGCTCACAGCTCTTAAAATTCAATCACAGTCCTATAAAAACCATGCAAGGTCCAAGAGTGTCCCTTTAAATTTTTCCACCCCTACCAAATACCCTCTATCTTCATAACTTTATTTTGTTAGATACTAAAGTGGCCATTTTCCTTCATTTCGGTAAATCTTTTCTCCTTTATATTATAATATATTTATTTTTTGGGTTTGCTTGTTCATTAAGTTAATTCAAAAGCATTAAATGCAAGGCGTGATTATTTACTCTATTATGATTTTGTACTGTGCAATTTTAGAGCTAATTACAATAATATGAAACTGAGGTTTACTATACAAGACCCATGAGTGGTCTTTATTTCAGGAAACCTTCTATTTTTAAAATTATTTTCTATGTATATGAGGTACAAAGTGGCCTCCTGAGCACGTTTAGAAGGTTTACTGTTGGTTGGTTGCTATCTAACAGATGTATATTGGAAATATTTTCTAATGATCTTTTTTTATTTGTTCAGTGTTTAAGTATAGATTAAAGGATTACTTTCTGTTATAATTTTTAAGCTAAACAACTAACATATTAAAGTTAATAAACATTAATTAAAACCTACTGACCTATATTTTCTCCAAAACGAAGTTTCATAACGTTCTAAAAGTTATATCTTTTATTTGCCGATGATGTCACGTTATCCTGCCCACTATTTTCAGCACTGCATGTTCAAAATACTTAAACCAATAACTTTGTGTTTAAAGCGCCATTTTGGAACCTAGGTATTGTAAACGGATTGGTACAGAGCAAAGGATACCCACGGTGTGGGTTTGGAAAACAATTAAATTTGCAGACAAGATTTCTGATATACGGTAGAGATATGTTAATGAAATGCTATTGATAAAAAGCATATTTGGGGTAGTTAGTTAGTAACAGGCATAGAAAATATTTACTTACAGTGGCCCTTTAAGTGAAATATATTAAGCATTTGATAGACAATGATCCCAAGCATACCTCATATTCCCCCAAGGCTTGGTTTCAGAAGTCCTGCAAGATTCTACAGTGGCCATCAGTCACTTGACTTGAACCCCATAGAAAATCTCTGGTGGGATTTGAAGAAGGCAAACCCAAGAATATTAATGGACTGGAGGCCATTGCTCATGAAGAATGGGCTAAGACTCCCCAGGAACACTGCCAGAAGCTGGTGTCTGGCTATGCATCTAATTTGCAGCAGCACATAACAGCAAAAGGGTGCTCTACTAAGTAATAAAGATGCTTGCCATGAAGGGGATGAATCATTCTGAGACTGCACAATTCATTAAAAGTTGCATTTTCAGTTACATTTTGGAAAACCACTTGAATCATTTGTTGTGTTGAGCTTTTTCAATTGCTTTTGTTTGATTTGTTCATTGCAAACAGCTGAAAGTCTGTACATTTTAACAATAAACCTGATTGCAATGGGGGTTGAATAATTTTGATTACAACTGTATGTATATATATAAAATCTATTTAAAAATAAAAAGAACATTTTCTTCTAAGTAAAGTGTTTCTTAACACACCTTTGGCTTTAACGAACCCGACCTCCAGATGTTTGCATGCCTGAGTCTTTCACTTGCGCATTTTATTTTCAATTTGTAATACCAGCGCAAACATAAGAACGTTTTTGATTTAACTTGAGCAGTATTAGCGCTCACCAGGGCTAATATTTTCGCGCTCCACTTGTAATCTAGCCCCAAGTGAGATCCAACTTGATTATTTCTCTAGAAAAACAAAATTATAGTAGACAGAATGTTTTTTATTTGCTCCATTAATGATTGATATTTCCATTAATCTAGGCAACCACAATGAGGCTCCAGGCTTTAGCCAAGTATGAGATCAGCACTCCTCTTGATAACTGGGATATGAGCGTCACAATTGACTTTCCAATGTCATACCTAGTACCGATTTCATTCCATATAACTAAGGAAAATTACAAGCAAAGAAAAACTGCAAGGGTAATTATAGTGGATGTTTAGTGAGGTTGTCATTGCACTGTGTTTGTCTGGTTAGATGGCTCTCTGTTATGTCTAAGCAGTTGATTGGCACTGTGTTTGTCTGGCTAGATGGCACTCTGTTATGTCTGAGCAGTTAACTGGCACTGTGTTTGTCTGGTTAGATGGTACTCTGTTATGTCTGAGCAGTTGACTGGCACTGTGTTTGGCTAGATGGCACTCTGTTATGTCTGAGCAGTTGACTGGCACTGTGTTTGTCTGGATAGATGGTACTCTGTTATGTCTGAGCAGTTGACTGGCACTGTGTTTGTCTGGTTAGATGGTACTCTGTTATGTCTGAGCAGTTGACTGGCACTGTGTTTGTCTGGCTAGATGGCACTCTGTTATGTCTGAGCAGTTGACTGGCACTGTGTTTGTCTGGTTAGATGGCACTCTGTTATGTCTGAGCAGTTGATTGGCACTGTGTTTGTCTGGCTAGATGGTACTCTGTTATGTCTAAGCAGTTGACTGGCACTGTGTTTGTCTGGTTAGATGGTATTCTGTTATGTCTGAGCAGTTGACTGGCACTGTGTTTGTCTGGTTAGATGGTATTCTGTTATGTCTGAGCAGTTGACTGGCACTGTGTTTGTCTGGCTAGATGGCACTCTGTTATGTCCGAGCAGTTGACTGGCACTGTGTTTGTCTGGCTAGATGGCACTCTGTTATGTCTGAGCAGTTGACTGGCACTGTGTTTGTCTGGTTAGATGGTACTCTGTTATGTCTGAGCAGTTGACTGGCACTGTGTTTGTCTGGCTAGATGGCACTCTGTTATGTCTGAGCAGTTGACTGGCACTGTGTTTGTCTGGTTAGATGGTACTCTGTTATGTCTGAGCAGTTGACTGGCACTGTGTTTGTCTGGTTAGATGGTACTCTGTTATGTCTTAGCAGTTGACTGGCACTGTGTTTGTCTGGTTAGATGGCACTCTGTTATGTCTGAGCAGTTGATTGGCACTGTGTTTGTCTGGTTAGATGGTACTCTGTTTTGTCTGAGCAGTTGACTGGCACTGTGTTTGTCTGGCTAGATGGCATTCTGTTATGTCTGAGCAGTTGATTGGCACTGTGTTTGTCTGGCTAGATGGTACTCTGTTATGTCTGAGCAGTTGACTGGCACTGTGTTTGTCTGGTTAGACGGTACTCTGTTTTGTCTGAGCAGTTGACTGGCACTGTGTTTGTCTGGCTAGATGGCACTCTGTTATGTCTGAGCAGTTGATTGGCACTGTGTTTGTCTGGCTAGATGGTACTCTGTTATGTCTGAGCAGTTGACTGGCACTGTGTTTGTCTGGCTAGATGGCATTCTGTTATGTCTGAGCAGTTGATTGGCACTGTGTTTGTCTGGCTAGATGGTACTCTGTTATGTCTGAGCAGTTGACTGGCACTGTGTTTGTCTGGTTAGATGGTACTCTGTTTTGTCTGAGCAGTTGACTGGCACTGTGTTTGTCTGGCTAGATGGCACTCTGTTATGTCTGAGCAGTTGATTGGCACTGTGTTTGTCTGGCTAGATGGTACTCTGTTATGTCTGAGCAGTTGACTGGCACTGTGTTTGTCTGGCTAGATGGCATTCTGTTATGTCTGAGCAGTTGATTGGCACTGTGTTTGTCTGGCTAGATGGTACTCTGTTATGTCTGAGCAGTTGACTGGCACTGTGTTTGTCTGGCTAGATGGCACTCTGTTATGTCTGAGCAGTTGACTGGCACTGTGTTTGTCTGGTTAGATGGTACTATGTTTTGTCTGAGCAGTTGACTGGCACTGTGTTTGTCTGGCTAGATGGCACTCTGTTATGTCTGAGCAGTTTATTGGCACTGTGTTTGTCTGGCTAGATGGTACTCTGTTATGTCTGAGCAGTTGACTGGCACTGTGTTTGTCTGGCTAGATGGCATTCTGTTATGTCTGAGCAGTTGATTGGCACTGTGTTTGTCTGGCTAGATGGTACTCTGTTATGTCTGAGCAGTTGACTGGCACTGTGTTTGTCTGGTTAGACGGTACTCTGTTTTGTCTGAGCAGTTGACTGGCACTGTGTTTGTCTGGCTAGATGGCACTCTGTTATGTCTGAGCAGTTGATTGGCACTGTGTTTGTCTGGCTAGATGGTACTCTGTTATGTCTGAGCAGTTGACTGGCACTGTGTTTGTCTGGCTAGATGGCACTCTGTTATGTCTGAGCAGTTGATTGGCACTGTGTTTGTCTGGCTAGATGGTACTCTGTTATGTCTGAGCAGTTGACTGGCACTGTGTTTGTCTGGTTAGATGGTACTCTGTTTTGTCTGAGCAGTTGACTGGCACTGTGTTTGTCTGGCTAGATGGCACTCTGTTATGTCTGAGCAGTTGATTGGCACTGTGTTTGTCTGGCTAGATGGTACTCTGTTATGTCTGAGCAGTTGACTGGCACTGTGTTTGTCTGGCTAGATGGCATTCTGTTATGTCTGAGCAGTTGATTGGCACTGTGTTTGTCTGGCTAGATGGTACTCTGTTATGTCTGAGCAGTTGACTGGCACTGTGTTTGTCTGGCTAGATGGCACTCTGTTATGTCTGAGCAGTTGACTGGCACTGTGTTTGTCTGGTTAGATGGTACTATGTTTTGTCTGAGCAGTTGACTGGCACTGTGTTTGTCTGGCTAGATGGCACTCTGTTATGTCTGAGCAGTTTATTGGCACTGTGTTTGTCTGGCTAGATGGTACTCTGTTATGTCTGAGCAGTTGACTGGCACTGTGTTTGGCTAGATGGCATTCTGTTATGTCTGAGCAGTTGATTGGCACTGTGTTTGTCTGCCTAGATGGTATTCTATTATGTCTGAGCAGTTGACTGGCACTGTGTTTGTCTGGCTAGATGGTAATCTGTTATGTCTGAGCAGTTGAGTAGCACTGTGTTTGTCTGGTTAGATGGCACTCTGTTATGTCTGAGCAGTTGACTGGCACTGTGTTTGTCTGGTTAGATGGCACTCTGTTATGTCTGAGCAGTTGACTGGCACTGTGTTTGTCTGGCTAGATGGTACTCTGTTATGTCTGAGCAGTTGACCGGCACTGTGTTTGTCTGGTTAGATGGCACTCTGTTATGTCTGAGCAGTTGACTGGCACTGTGTTTGTCTGGCTAGATGGCACTCTGTTATGTCTGAGCAGTTGACTGGCACTGTGTTTGTCTGGTTAGATGGCACTCTGTTATGTCTGAGCAGTTGACTGGCACTGTGTTGGGTGTGAGTTGGCTATTGGCAGTGTGGGATGGCAGAGTTATGCGATGTGTTGTGTGTAGCGAGAAGGCATTTTGCTGTTGTTGAGTTGGCTTGCACTGTGTCATGGGAGAGGACTGGCAATGTGCTCTATGTGTGTAGAGGAGGCTGACAATTCAGTTGTATATGAGGAGACCAATGGCACTGTTATGTGTGAAGCAGATACTGCTCTGCCATTGTGTTGTGTGGGGAGAAGATCATGCTGTGTGTGAGTACTCAAATGCTATCAATGGAGACAGCACCCATCCACCTGGGACATGGATTTATCAGGGACTGCCAATCCCAGTATATACAATGAAAAACTATGGAATACAGCATATTATCAAAAATAATACAACTTTTTTATTGCTTCCACATGATGGGAAAAAGGACAATGTTATAAGCCCTATGTAGGGAGTTTGATTAGACTTTATTTTTGTAAAGTAATTTTCCAGTACACGGTCTCTTTAAAATTGTATTATAGACTTTTTCTCTGTAAAAATTGCTAAGTGTGTACCCGGTTGTATCCTGAATTGATGTATATATTTAAAAATATGATCTGTTGGAGTATTTGAGCAGATTTTTTTTTCTATTAATTGTATAGGTGTACATGACTAAGAGCCCAATATAAGGCTTGAAAAATTGTCTTTTTCCCATGATATGGAAGCAATAAAGAAGTTTTATTATTTTTGATTCCATTGTTTTTCATCATGCTGTGTGTGAGGAGAGTGTTGGCACTGCAATGTGTGAAGCAGATACTGCGTCTGCCACTGTGTTGTGTGAGGAGAGGGCTGGCATCATGGTATGTGTGAGCGGAAGCTGGCACTGTATATAGGAAGCATGGCATGGTGTTATGAGTGAGCGGAAGCTGGCACTGTATATAGGAAGCATGGCATGGTGTTATGTGTGAGGGGAAGCTGGTACTGTATATAGGAAGCATGGCATGGTGTTATGTGTGAGGGGAAGCTGGCACTGTATATAGGAAGCATGGCATGGTGTTATATGTGAGGGGAAGCTGGCACTGTATATTCGAAGCATGGCATGGTGTTATATGTGAGGGGAAGCTGGTACTATATATAGGAAGAATGGCATCATGGTATGTGTGAGCGGAAGCTGGTAAGATTGAAATCTTCTGGGAGGCAGCTAAGGCTGTTATAAGGGGAGAAATTAAATCTTACCTCTGCAGTTGGAAAAAAAAAATTATTTTTCGAGAAATGCAATTAGCAGCTTTTATAGAGACGAATCCTCTGCTAACTGGGATAAATACTGCAAAGACAGAAGGGAAAGGGATATCTTTTTAAAGCAAAGATCACATGAGGAGGAATTAAAAATTAACCACCAATTCAGAGGTATCCATGGTAATTCGGCCAAACACCTAGCTAAATTAGTGAAAATAAGAAAAAATAAGAATCTTATTCTAGCTATTAATGATGAAAATACAAGATATACAGATCCAGAGGATATTAACAAAACCTTTTTTAAGGTTTTCCAACAATTATACTCTGAATCAGAGGTTAATGATGATAATCTCACAAAGTTTTGGTCACAAATTAATATACCCACGATAACGGAAGAAGAATTGAAGATATTGAACCAGCCTATTCGAGAGGAGGAGGTTATGGAAGTCATTTGTGGTCTACCAAAGTAAATATTATACACATGTTTTGGTCTTGTCCGAAAATCCGACAAATTTGGCAAAAGATCTGGTACATAATAGGTATGTAAATGTATATCTCAGCGCCGACTAAACCTTGTATGCCCGGAGTGGTGGTACCTAGCTGCCACCTAGGGTGAATTCAGTGAGAGTAATGTATCCAAGCGCCAACAATGGAGGCTAAGGTTAAGGTTAAAATTTCAATGTTTATTCAAGATATTCCTCTATATAGTAAATGATGGTGTGATTGTAATATAAAAAATGATTAAAATGTATTAAAACACTTTAAACCAATGGTAAAAATTTAGTTAAAAACGCAAGGATCCTCGCTAAAAATAGTTAAAAACAATAAACTATAATCTTACACTTTATACGGGGTATTCATATATATAAAAAAATTGCAACAATTTACAACAATATTGTATGTGAGTGTGTGTGTGATAGCTTGCGCTCCACACTGTGAACTATGTCCAAGTGGTGATAGGTGTGCTTAAAAAACAAGCAGAGGAAATCAGTCCTGTGAAAAAAATAATATAAAATGTCAATCCTGTGACCAAAATTAAATGTCAATCCTGTGACCAAACTTAAATGTCAATCCTGTGAGAAAAGAAATCCTGTGAAGGAATAAGAATAAAAATATAAAAATAAGAAAATAGAATGCTCTTTGGAGACTGAGCTCTGTGCAAGTCTTGATAAAGGCCTAGGCAAGGCCGAAACGCGTAGACCTGGTAAGCTCTATTCCACTAGGAGGGTACATTGGAAGAATTTTCTACACATTGTTATTATTTTTTTCTCCACAGGTTTTTTATCGTTTGGCAGCATTTGTTTGTTATTCCTACTGTATTGTCTCTATTTTTGCTTGGAGCTCAGTCTCCAAAGAGCACTGTTCTTCTTCTTTTTTCTGCACAGAGCTCAGTCTCCAAAGAGCATTCTATTTTCTTATTTTTATATTTTTATTTTTATTCTTATTTTTGTTTGCAACACATATCACGTTGTTTGGATATCTTTCACATAGAAGTGATTCTTTTTTGCACAGGAGTGGAATTTTTTTCTTCAACAGGATTTCTTTCTTCAACAGGATTGACTCTCATTGCAACATTATTCCTTCACAGGATTTCTTTTCTCACAGGATTGACATTTAATTTTGGTCACAGGATTGACATTTTATATTATTTTTTTCACAGGACTGATTTCCTCTGCTTGTTTTTTAAGCACACCTATCACCACTTGGACATAGTTCACAGTGTGGAGCGCAAGCTATCACACACACACTCACATACAATATTGTTGTAAATTGTTGCAATTTTTTTATATATATGAATACCCCGTATAAAGTGTAAGATTATAGTTTATTGTTTTTAACTATTTTTAGCGAGGATCCTTGCGTTTTTAACTAAATTTTTACCATTGGTTTAAAGTGTTTTAATACATTTTAATCATTTTTTATATTACAATCACACCATCATTTACTATATAGAGGAATATCTTGAATAAACATTGAAATTTTAACCTTAACCTTAGCCTCCATTGTTGGCGCCTGGATACATTACTCTCACAAAAGATCTGGTACAGGTATAGTAAATTATATAAGGATACGACTCAGTTCATAATGGAAGATATATTCTTTTTAATAATCCCAGAGTCTAGAACCAAAATTCAGATCAAAACTCTAAACACTATTATTTTGACAGTGAGACATCTGATTTTGAAGAATTGGAAAGACCGCACAGCCCCAAGTTTCTCAGTTTTTCTGAAAGAGATACAGCATCAGATCCTATTTAAAGCTTATCACACAAAGTTTTTAAATGATACTAAGATAAAAGGTTTCCTTCTGGAGTGGCTCCCTATAATTAAAGCTAATCCTTTTACAATCCAGAGAGTCATACTTACCCCGTTTTTGAACTCTATCCCATTTGCAGAACTGGTTATTTCCAACTTATTTCCCCCTGCGTGGTTAACGCGGACTAGGGAAATCGGCCCTTAACATCATCTTTTATTGGAGTCAAAAATCTAGGGTTTAAGCTTGTATGAGGCTTACTGGGCGAGGGGAGAGTCGGGACAGTGGAGGAGAAGAAGAAGTAACCATTCCCCATCCCCCCTTCCCCCTTTTTTTTTTTTTTTTCTTTTTTTTCCTTTTTGTTGTTTTGTCTTATTTTTGTCTTATTTTATTATCTCTCAAAGAAAATTACTATGATAACAGTGCATAATCAGTGCACCTGATCTCTTCTCTATGATCTTTTCAGGGTAAAACTGTTTTATTTTTATTTTTTGTGTTAAGAAATGTTAGAGTAAAATTAGGCCAGGTACTGTATATATAAAGCATGGCATGGTGTTATGTGTGAGGGGAAGCTGGTACTGTATATAGGAAGCATGGCATGGTGTTATATGTGAGCGGAAGCTGGTACTGTATATAGGAAGCATGGCATGGTGTTATGTGTGACAGGGAGCTGGCACTGCATATAGGAAGCATGGCATGGTGTTATGTGTGAGAGGGAGCTGGCACTGTATGTAGGAAGCATGACATGGTGTTATGTGTGAGGGGAAGCTGGCACTGTATATAGGAAGCATGGCATGGTGTTATGTGTGAGAGGGAGCTGATACTGTATATAGGAAGCATGGCATGGTGTTATGTGTGAGAGGGAGCTGGTACTGTATATAGGAAGCATGGCATGGTGTTATGTGTGAGAGGAAGCTGATACTGTATATAGGAAGCATGGCATGGTGTTATGTGTGAGAGGGAGCTGGCACTGTATATAGGAAGCATGGCATGGTGTTATGTGTGAGAGGAAGCTGATACTGTATATAGGAAGCATGGCATGGTGTTATGTGTGAGAGGGAGCTGGCACTGTATATAGGAAGCATGGCATGGTGTTATGTGTGAGAGGGAGCTGGCACTGTATATAGGAAGCATGGCATGGTGTTATGTGTGAGAGGGATCTGGCACTGTATATAGGAAGCATGGCATGGTGTTATATGTGAGGGGAAGCTGGCACTGTATATAGGAAGCATGGCTTGGTATTATGTGTGAGGGGAAGCTGGCACTGTATATAGGAAGCATGGCATGGTGTTATGTGTGAGAGGAAGCTGGTACTGTATATAGGAAGCATGGCATGGTGTTATGTGTGAGGGGAAGCTGGCACTGTATATAGGAAGCATGGCATGGTGTTATGTGTGAGGGGAAGCTGGCACTGTATATAGGAAGCATGGCATGGTGTTATGTGTGAGGGGAAGCTGGCACTGTATATAGGAAGCATGGCATGGTGTTATATGTGAGGGGAAGTGGGCACTGTATATAGGAAGCATGGCATGGTTTTATATGTGAGGGGAAGCTGGTACTGTATATATAAAGCATGGCATTGTGTTATATGTGAGGGGAAGCTGGTACTGTATATAGGAAGCATGGCATGGTGTTATGTGTGAGGGGAAGCTGGTACTGTATATATAAAGCATGGCATGGTGTTATATGTGAGGGGAAGCTGGTACTGTATATATAAAGCATGGCATGGTGTTATGTGTGAGGGAAGCTGGCACTGTATATAGGAAGCATGGCATGGTGTTATATGTGAGCGGAAGCTGGCATTGTATATAGGAAGCATGGCATGGTGTTATGTGTGAGGGGAAGCTGGCACTGTATATAGGAAGCATGGCAGGGTGTTATGTGTGAGGGGAAGCTGGTACTGTATATAGGAAGTATGGCATGGTGTTATGTGTGAGGGGAAGCGGGCACTGTATATAGGAAGCATGGCATGGTGTTATATGTGAGGGCAAGCTGGTACTGTATATATAAAGCATGGCATGGTGTTATGTGTGAGGGGAAGCTGGCACTGTATATAGGAAGCATGGCAGGGTGTTATGTGTGAGGGGAAGCTGGTACTGTATATAGGAAGTATGGCATGGTGTTATGTGTGAGGGGAAGCTGGCACTGTATATAGGAAGCATGGCATGGTGTTATGTGTGAGAGGGAGCTGGCACTGTATATAGGAAGCATGGCAGGGTGTTATGTGTGAGGGGAAGCTGGTACTGTATATAGGAAGTATGGCATGGTGTTATGTGTGAGGGGAAGCTGGCACTGTATATAGGAAGCATGGCAGCGTGTTATGTGTGAGAGGGAGCTGGCACTGTGCTGTTTGTGAGGGGAGGGTGGCACTGTTATCGGTTTGATGCTTTTAACAACTGAATCTCTTTATATAGACACATGCAAATAAAGAAATGGTGGTGAGGGCACAAGGGAAAGGACAAGCCTCTCTGACTGTAAGTTTGTTGGTATCCTTTACCCAAAGCACAACTGTAACAGAAAATACTGATTTAATCTAAATAGAATACATAGCAATGTGCAGAATGCAGCAGTGCAAGCATGATATTGGATTCCCACCCTTATTTACAGTGTGAACTTGCTTTGTAGCAACGGAAAAAATACAAAGTTAAAAAAGACATCTTCTTATATACAAATGTTTTGCACTGTGTAATGTTTAAATAAGCTCTACTTTAAAACAAAAAAACTATTGGCTAGATCACGAGTTTTGTCGGTAAGGCCGTGCGATGCTAACGCTCCTTTTTTTCTTACCGCTCCCTTTAAACAACGATGGTAGTACGAGTTTTCTGCAAGCCGGCGTTAGCCTCAGAAAAGTGAGCGTGGAGCAAAATTTAGCTCCACATCTCACCTCGATACCAGCGTTGCTTAAATCATCGGTAAGCTGGCTAAACGTGCTTGTGCACGATTTCCCCATAAGAAACAATGGGGCTGAGCTGGGTGAAAAAAACCTAACACGTGCAAAAAAGCAGTGTTCAGCTCCTAACACAGCCCCATTGTTTCCTATGGGGAAAGACAATTTACGTCTGTACCTAACACCCTAACATGAACCCCGAGTCTAAACACCCATAATCTTACACTTATTAACCCCTAATCTGCCGCCCCCGCTATCCCTGACACCTACATTTTAATTATTAACCCCAAATCTGCCGCTCCGGACATCGCCGCCACCTACATTATACGTATAAACCCCAAATCTGCTGCCCCCAACATTGCCGCAACTATATTACATTTATTAACCCCTAAACCTAAGTCTAACCCTAACCCTAACCCCTCCCTAACTTAAATATAATTTAAATTAAACGAAATTAATTTATCATAATTAAATACATTAATCCTATTTAAAACTAAATACTTACCGATAAAATAAACCATAAGATAGCTACAATATAACTAATAGTTACATTGTAGCTAGCTTAGGATTTATTTTTATTTTACAGGCAACTTTGTATTTATTTTAACTAGGTACAATAGTTATTAAATAGTTATTAACTATTTAATAACTACCTTGCTAAAATAAGCACAAAATTACCTGTAAAATAAATCCTAACCTAAGTTACAATTACACCTAACACTACACTATCATTAAACTAATTACCTAAACTACCTACAATTAATTACAATTAAACTAAATAAACTAAAGTACGAACCCCCCCCCCCCCACTAAATTACAGAAAATTAAAAAATAATTATAAGAATTTTAAACTAATTACACCTAATCTAATCCCCCTAATAAAATAAAAAGCCCCCCTAAAAAAAAAATCCCTACCCTATACTAAATTACAAATAGCCCGTAAAAGGGCCTTTTGCTGGGCATTGCCCCAAAGTAATCAGCTCTTTTACATGTAAAAAAAATACAATACCCCCCCAACATTACAACCCACCACCCACACACACCTACTCTAAAACCCACCCAATCCCCCCTTAAAAAAAAACTAACACTAACCCTCTGAAGATCACCCTACCTTGAGCCATCTTCACCCAGCCGGGCACAAGTGGTCCTCCATACGGCAGAAGTCTTCATTCGATCGGGGCAGAAGAGGTCCTCCAGATGGTAGAAATCTTCATCCAGGTGGCATTAGGAGCTGAACACTGCTTTGTTGCAAGTGTTAGTTTTTTTTTCACCCAGCTCAGCCCCATTGTTTCCTATGGGGAAATCGCTTAAGTCATCGGTAAGCTGCCTAAACGTGCTTGTGCACAATTTCCCCATAGGAAACAATGGGGCTGAGCTGGGTGAAAAAAAACCTAACACTTGCAAAAAAGCAGTATTCAGCTCCTAACGCAGCCCCATTGTTTCCTATGGGGAAAGACCATTTACGTCTGTACCTAACACCCTAACATGAACCCCGAGTCCAAACACCCATAATCTTACACTTATTAACCCCTAATCTGCCGCTCCGGACATCGCCGCCACCTACATTATACTTATAAACCCCAAATCTGCTGCCCCCAACATCGCCGCAACTATATTACATTTATTAACCCCTAAACCTAAGTCTAACCCTAACCCCTCCCTAACTTAAATATAATTTAAATTAAACGAAATTAATTTATCATAATTAAATACATTAATCCTATTTAAAACTAAATACTTACCGATAAAATAAACCATAAGATAGCTACAATATAACTAATAGTTACATTGTAGCTAGCTTAGGATTTATTTTTATTTTACAGGCAACTTTGTATTTATTTTAACTAGGTACAATAGTTATTAAATAGTTATTAACTATTTAATAACTACCTAGCTAAAATAAGCACAAAATTACCTGTAAAATAAATCCTAACCTAAGTTACAATTACACCTAACACTACACTATCATTAAACTAATTACCTAAACTACCTACAATTAATTACAATTAAATTAAATAAACTAAACTACGGAAAACCCCCCCCACTAAATTACAGAAAATAAAAAAAGAATTATAAGAATTTTAAACTAATTACACCTAATCTAATCCCCCTAATAAAATAAAAAAGCCCCCCCCCCCAAAAAAAAAAATTCCCTACCCTATACTAAATTACAAATAGCCCGTAAAAGGGCCTTTTGCGGGGCATTGCCCCAAAGTAATCAGCTCTTTTACATGTGAAAAAAATACAATACCCCCCCAACATTACAACCCACCACCCACACACCCCTACTCTAAAACCCGCCCAATCCCCCCTTAAAAAAAAACTAACACTAACCCCCTGAAGATCACCCTACCTTGAGCCATCTTCACCCAGCCTGGCACAATTGGTCCTCCATACGGCAGAAGTCTTCATCCGATCGGGGCAGAAGAGGTCCTCCAGATGGTAGAAATCTTCATCCAGGCGGCATCTTCTATCTTCATCCTTCTGGAGCGGGTCCATCTTCAATCCAGCCGACGTGGAGCATCCTCTTCAAACGAAGTCCTAACAAAGAATGAAGGTTCCTTTAAATGACGTCATCCAAGATGGCGTCCCTTGAATTCTAATTGGCTGATAGAATCCTACCAGACAATCGGAATTAAGGTAGGAAAAATCCTATTGGCTGATGTAATCAGCCAATCGGATTGAAGTTCAATCCGATTGGTTGATCCAATCAGCCAATAGGATTGACCTTGTATTCTATTGATCTTCAGGGGGTTAGTGTTAGGTTTTTTTAAGGGGGGATTGGGTGGGTTTTAGAGTAGGGTTGTGTGGGTGGTGGGATGTAATGTTGGGGGGTATTGTATTTTTTTTTTTACAGGTAAAAGAGCTGATTACTTTGGGGCAATGCCCCGCAAAAGGCCCTTTTAGTATAGGGTAGGGATTTTTTTTTATTTTGGGGGGATTTTTAATTTTATTAGGGGGATTAGATTAGGTGTAATTAGTTTAAAATTCTTGGAATTCTTTTTTTATTTTCTGTAATTTAGTGTTTGTTTTTTTTCGTAATTTATTTTATTTTATTTAATTGTAATTAATTGTAGGTAGTTTAGGTAATTAGTTTAATGATAGTGTAGTGTTAGGTGTAATTGTAACTTAGGTTAGGATTTATTTTACAGGTAATTTTGTCTTTATTTTAGCTAGGTAGTTATTAAATAGTTAATAACTATTTAATAACTACTGTACCTAGTTAAAATAAATACAAACTTACCTGTAAAATAAATATAAACCCTAAGCTAGCTACAATGTAACTATTAGTTATATTGTAGCTATCTTAGGGTTTATTTTATCTGTAAGTATTTAGTTTTAAATAGGATTAATTTATTTCATTTTGTTAAATTTATTTCGTTTAATTTAAATTATATTTAAGTTAGGGGGGTTAGACTTAGGGTTAGACTTAGGTTTAGGGGTTAATACATTTATTATAGTAGCAGCGACGTTGGGGTCGGAAGATTAGGGGTTAATAAATGTAGGTAGGTGTCAGCGACGTTGAGGGGTTAATAAAATTTAACTAGTGTTTGCGAGGCGGGAGTGCGGCGGTTTAGGGGTTAATACATTTATTAAAGTTGCGGCGATGTCTGGTTGGCAGATTAGGGGTTAATAATTGAAGGTAGGTGACGGCGACGTTGGGGCGGCAGATAAGCGGTTAATAAATATAATGTAGGTGTCGGCGATGTTAGGGGCAGCAGGTTAGGGGTTCATAGGTATAATGTAGGTGGCGGCGATGTCCGGTCGGCAGATTAGGGGTTAAAAAAAATTATTTTAGTGTTTGCGATGCGGAAGGGCCTCGGTTTAGGGGTTAATAGGTAGTTTATGGGTGTTAGTGTACTTTTTAGGACTTTTTAGGACTTTAGTTAAGAGCTTTATGTTATGGCGTTAGCCCATAAAACTCTTAATTACTGACTTTTAAATGCGGTAGGAGTCTTGACAGGTGAGGGTCTACCGCTCACTTCTTCCAAGACTCGTAATACCGGCGTTATGCAAGTCCCATTGAAAAAATAGGATACGCAATTGACATAAGGGGATTTGCTGTAGCCTCGAGTCGCAGAAGAAAAGTGAGTGGTACACCTGTACCTGACAGACTCGTAATACCAGTGGGCGTTAAAAAGCAGCGTTGGTACCTCTGAATGCTGCTTTTTAAGGCTAACGCAAGACTCGTGATCTAGCCGTATGTTTTTAAATAAAAAACTTACTTAAAATACATAATATAAATATTTATTATACTGTAAAATAGTATAACACACTAAGGGCCATATTACAAGTGGAGCACTAAATTATCACGTGCCCGCAAACGGGGAAACTTGCCTGTTTGCAAGCGTGCAATACATAACCAGCCATTAAAGTTGCTGGTTATTGCTAATGTGAGCTCGCGGTAGATATTAGTGCTCAGAAAATTAACCAGATATCAGATTTCTGGTTAATTTTCAAAAATTGTCCTCAAAAAAGAGGGCATTATAGTGTTTTATTAAAAAAAGTAGCTTTTTTTTTACTATAAAACAGACTGCACAGTCTGCACCAGGCAGTTTTGGTGTTTAAAAAATTGGTGGGTGTGGGGCGAAAAAAACGGCACTGAAAAGTGCCTTTAAATTGCAGTCTATGGGAACTGTGTGTTCCTTGTAAATATATCTGTATATGCTTACGTACATATATATTTATGTGTTAATATTTGTATATATACATAGTAACACATAAATATATATGTATATGCTTACGTACATATATATTAATGTGTTAATATTTGTATTTGTATATATACATAGTAACACATAAATATATATGTATATGCTTACATACATAAATATATTTATGTGTTAATATTTGTATATATACATAGTAACACATAAATATATATGTATATGCTTACGTACATAAATATATTTATGTGTTAATATTTGTATATATACATAGTAACACATAAATATATATATGTATATGCTTACGTACATATATATATGTGTGTTAATATTTGTATATATACATAGTAACACATAAATATATATGTATATGCTTACGTATATAAATATATTTATGTGTTAATATTTGTATATACACATAGTAACATAAATATATATATGTATATACACATAGTAACACAAATATATGTATATACACATAGTAACACATAAATATATATGTATATACACATAATAACACATAAATATATATGTATAAACACATAATAACACATAAATATATATGTATATACACATACTAACACATAAATATATATGTATATACACATAATAACACATAAATATATATGTATAAACACATAATAACACATAAATATATATGTATAAACACATAGTAACACATAAATATACATGTATATACACATACTAACACATAAATATATATGTATAAACACATAGTAACACATAAATATATATGTATATACACATACTAACACATAAATATATATGTATATACACATACTAACACATAAATATATATGTATATACATATAGTAACACATAAATATATATGTATATACACATAGTAACACATAAATATATATGTATATAACATAGTAACATAAATATATATGTATATAACATAGTAACACATAAATATATATGTATATACACATAGTAACACATAAATATATATGTATATACACATAGTAACACATAAATATATATGTATATACACATAGTAACACATAAATATATATGTATATACACATACTAACACATAAATATATATGTATATATACATACTAACACATAAATATATATGTATATACACATACTAACACATAAATATATATGTATATACACATAGTAACACATAAATATATATATGTATATACACATACTAACACATAAATATATAGGTATATACACATAGTAACACATAAATATATATGTATATACACATAGTAACACATAAATATATACGTATATACACATAGTAACACATAAATATATATGTATATACACATAATAACACATAAATATATATGTATATACACATACTAACACATAAATATATATGTATATACACATAATAACACATAAATATATATGTATATATACATGGTAACACATAAATATATATGTATATACACATACTAACACATACATATATATGTATATACACATAGTAACACATAAATATATATGTATATACACATACTAACACATAAATATATATGTATATACACATAGTAACACATAAATATATATGTATATACACATACTAACACATAAATATATATGTATATACACATAATAACACATAAATATATATGTATATACACATACTAACACATAAATATATATGTATATACACATAGTAACACATAAATATATATGTATATACACATAGTAACACATAAATATATATGTATATATACATGGTAACACATAAATATATATGTATATACACATACTAACACATAAATATATATGTATATACACATAATAACACATAAATATATATGAATATAAGCATATATATATATTTAAAAATGCTGCAATCGCTGCGCGACTTACCCCCTTTGCTGCGCTTAGCTTCTGTAACAATTCAGACATAAACATTTCAATATTGTTATCTTGATATACATGAATAGCTGAAGTCATGCAGTAAATAAATATGTTATCCCAATTTGCACATATAAATAATGACTTGTATATATATGTATAACATATCAGGATGTTAATATAGTTAAGGATAGCTCAGCATATAGGTCTGTAAATATACTTGGCTATCTGGTAACTTAAGATACAGTTATGAAAACAGTATGGAATAGGTATATAAGTAAACGAATAATGCTAAATCGTATGTAATTCAAATAGGTAAATGTTACAGGACAATGAAGCAAATGGAAACGCTTACCAAGCGTAGATAAAGGATATGTGGATATGTTGAAGTTTGTTTTAGTAATAAGCAGATACTTGCAGAGCTGGTTTAAGCAGCGGTAGCGGCCAGGGAGGAAGTCAGTAGCGTGGCGTGAGCGGAGGAACACAACGGCCGTCGGTGACGTCACCCGCCTGTCAGCTGAGATCTCCGATGCTTGTACAGAAGAGCCTGGAGAATGGAGAGACGAATTAGGATGCAGCAGAGGAGTAGTTTCAAGACACTGACAGGTTCAGTATACACGGAGTCCTGGTGGCAGAAACTGAGTGGCTAGTACTTAGAATTAGATCATCAATACCAAGCAAGGAAAAGATGCAGAGGTGTGCCTTATAAAGCATAATGAGAATGAGAGAGAGGCTACAGACGTTAACCCTATAGTGCAGAGAAAGGATGTTACAGAGGGCCCCCTTAAAATGAACCACTCCGAGGTTCAAGGATGAGGCCGGTCCGGATTCCGACGGTGGAACAGTGACACCAACCTTGGTGCAGACAGGTTAACAGCTGGCTCCCAAGAGTCATCATCAGATGAGTAACCCTTCCAATGAATCAGGTATTGTAACCTACCAGAAACTATCCTAGAATCCAGTATCTTTGCAACCTCAAACTCACAGTCTGGGACGATGGGTACCTGTGGGTAAGTACCTGATGAACTTTTCCTAAGTTCTTTATAAGGTTTGAGTAAGGTAACATGGAAGGTGGGATGTATTCTATATTTATCAGCAAGGTCCAAAGTGACATCATTGGAATTTATAATCCTTTTAATTGGAAACGGACCGATGTAATACCTATTCAGCTTCTTAGTCGGTGTACTGAGACGAAGATTCTTTGTTGACAACCATACAAGATCTCCTATCATATAATTAGGCGCTGGTCCTCTTCTGAGGTCGTAGTATACCTTTTGTCTGTCTTGGGCTACCTTGATGTTGTCAGCAAGAATGGAGAAAGTTTCTGAAATGCTGTTAGTGGTGTCGTTGACGACAGGGCATTGACTGTCATGTTGAGGGTTAACATGAAAGATTGGGTGAAACCCATAATTCGCAAAAAACGGGGTGGTCTTGATCGTGGAATGATAGGCATTGTTGTGAGCGAATTCTGCCAGAGGTAACAGAGATGACCAGTCATCTTGATTTTGTGTTATGAAGCATCTGAGATATTCTTCTAACCACTGGTTCGTCCTCTCTGTCTGACCATTCGTTTGGGGATGGTAAGCAGTACTCAAACGTTGTTCGATATTTAATGAGTTACAGAGCTCTTTCCACATCCGAGACGTAAACTGGGTACCCCTATCCGTGGTAATGGAAAGAGGTAACCCATGTAATTTGATGACTTTGTTGACCAATAATGGTGCAGTTTCCAAAGATGTTGGAAGTTTGTGAAAGGGAATAAAATGTGCTAATTTCGTGAATAAATCAACGACTACCAGAATAGTGTTATAGCCAGTTGATTTAGGCAGTTCCACTATAAAATCAGCAGCTATGTGAGTCCAAGGTTTTTCAGGTATGGGTAATGACAATAAATAACCTACCGGCTTGTTCCTTCCAATTTTACAAGTAGTGCAAATCTCACAAGATTGTACATACTTTTGTATATCAGTGGTCATATGTGGCCACCAATAATACCTCTTAGTTAATTCTAGGGTCTTTTGTATTCCTGGATGACCTGTGAGGCATGACTCATGCATAGACTTGAGAATGTTCGATCTCAATGAAGGTGGTACATACAGATTGTTCCCCTTATAGTACATTCCATCAGTGCCTTTGGTTAGCAGTGATTCTGGTAAGGTACTATCACTGTTTTGTTCCTTTTGGAATTGAAAATCCTCGTTAAAGGCAATACCAAGAGTTTCTTGGAAACAATGTTCAGGTATTATGGTACCATAGGGAGTCAGTTGTTTAGGTTTTTCGGGGAGTCTTGAGAGAATGTCAGCTTTGGTGTTCTTTGATGCGGGTCTGTAGGTTATGTTATATGAAAACCTTGAAAAGAAAAGACTCCACCTGACTTGTCTGGAAGTTAGAGTTCGGTGAGTCTTAAGGTATTGGAGGTTTCTATGGTCTGTATATATTTGTATGGGTAAGTCAGTACCCTCTAATAGGTGTCTCCAATGTTCCAGAGCTGACTTCATAGCAAGCAGTTCCTTCTCCCCTACATGATAATTGAGCTCTGAAGCTGTTAAGACTCTGGAGAAAAATGCTACAGGATGAATAGGTTCTTGGGGTGATGGCCTTTGTGAGAGTATGGCACCGATGGCATAGTGTGATGCGTCAACTTCTAAAATGTATTGAAGATCGGATTTGGGAAAAGACAATATAGGTGCAGTAGTGAAACATCTTTTTAAGTATTGGAACACCTCGTTTGTTGAGTGTGTCCAAGTGAAAGAAGTGTTGTTTTTCGTCAATTCAGTTAAAGGCTTTGCTATGCGTGCAAAATCTCTTATGAATTTCCGGTAAAAGTTGGAAAAACCGAGAAACCTCTGAACATCTTTTTTTGATTTAGGAGTCGGCCAATCCTGAATAGCAGAGACTTTATCATTTTGCATGGATATGCCTTGTGGAGTTATGTGGTAACCCAAGAATGTGATATCCTGTGAATGAAAAATACATTTTTCTATTTTCACATACAATTGATGTGCTTGTAACCTGGAAAGTACTGTTCGAACTTGTCTGACATGGTCTTCCATATTCGAAGAATATATCAATATATCATCTAGATATATGACCATAGAGGTATCAAGTAAATCTTGGAATATGTCGTTAATATATCTTTGAAAGGTGGCAGGGGCGTTACAAAGCCCAAAAGGCATCACCGTATATTCATACAGCCCGTATCGGGTTCTGAATGCGGTGAGCCATTCATCACCAGGTCTAATTCTGATAAGGTTGTACTCCCCCCTTAGGTCAAGTTTTGTAAATATTGTTGCACCTCTCAACCTTTCGATTAATTCAGGGATCAAGGGAAGGGGGTAGCGATTCTTTATGGTTCTTTTATTTAATTACCTATAATCCACAATCGGTCGTAAGGAATGGTCTTTGTTCCTAACGAAAAAGATACCTGCCCCAGCTGGAGAGGTTGAAGGTCTTATAAAGCCTTTTCGCAGGTTATCACTGATGTATGTTTTTAAATGTGACAATTCTGATTCAGATAGCGGGAATATGTGCCCATAAGGTATGTCAGAACCAGGAATTAAGTCAATTGGGCAATCATATGGCCGATGAGGTGGAAGAGATTCAGCCTCTCTTTTACAAAAGACTAATTCAAAATCTGCGTACTGTTTTGGAATTTTGGTTTCAGTGAGTGCAAGCAATGGTATATGCGGAATACATGTGGACTTACAGTAACTGGATGTAAAATGTATGTTATTAGAATCCCAGAGTATTGTAGGTTGATGGAGTCTAAGCCATTTAAGCCCTAAGACTAGGGGAAATATGGGAGAGGATAACACATCAAATGTGATAAATTCATGATGGTTATTTTGTGATGAAACCTTAATGGGGATAGTTTGATGTGTAATAGGTCCGGATTCTAATGGTGTACCATCAATGAGACGCACTAATACTGGCTTTTGCTTTTTAACAAGTGGAATTTTATTTAACAGTACAAGTGCTGAATCTATATAACAAGAATATGCCCCAGAATCTATGACAGCTTCAGAGCAGAGGCGGTGGTGGTCCCACTGTAAAGAGAGAGGAATGAGACAGTTTGTTACCTGAGTATTAGTAAATTTCAAAGTTAACTCAGTGTCTGTTTCCTTACCCCTTTTAACTCTTTTGAGTATTGGGCAAGTAGAGACATCATGGTCATTTGAAGCGCAATACAAACATAGATGATTAAGTCTACGTCTGATCTTTTCCTCAGGGGTCAAAGGTCCTTTGATGGTCCCTATGTCCATAGGCTCCTCTGCTCCCTTTGTACTCTGAGTTGTTGTTCTTGCGTCATGATATCTGATGTTAGTGTCATGGGAAATGTTTTCCTGTTTTCTCTCTCTGATTCTGTGATCTATCTTAATACTCAGTTGCATTAAAGCTTCTAAGTCATCAGGCAAATCTAGTCTGGCAAACTCATCTTTGATAGGTTCAGATAAACCTAATCTGAATTGACTCTTTAAGGAAACCTGATTCCAACCGGAGTCCAATTGCCAGATTTTGAACTCGGAGATATAATCCTCCACAGCCCTCTTATTTTGTCTTAAACTTCTAAGTTTATGTTCAGCAGTACTTTGCCTGTGGGGATCTTCATAAAGGGAAGAAAGTGAGCTAAGGAAATTTTCCAAAGAGTTAATAACAGGGCTGTTTTGCTCATAAAGAGAATCAGCCCAAACATGGGGTTCCCCTCTTAAGTATGATATCATTGTTAAAACCTTGATCTTATCATTAGGGAAGGTTTTAGGTTTTAGAGAAAAAAATAAAGTGCATGCATTTATAAACTGTCTGAATTGCTTCCTGTCTCCACTGAATTTGTCAGGTGGACTAACAGGTGGTTCTGGAAGAGACTCAGTGTGTTGTGGTGCAGGAGTCAGGCCTTCTTTGATTATATTTTTTAAGGTCTGATTTTCTACCTGTAGATCTCTGAGGCCTTGATTTAGCTGATCTACCTTTTGGCCTAATGTAACCACATAATTGGAGAGCTCCACAGGGTTCATCACACCTTTTTTGTTAGGCTTGGTATTCTGTAACAATTCAGACATAAACATTTCAATATTGTTATCTTGATATACATGAATAGCTGAAGTCATGCAGTAAATAAATATGTTATCCCAATTTGCACATATAAATAATGACTTGTATATATATGTATAACATATCAGGATGTTAATATAGTTAAGGATAGCTCAGCATATAGGTCTGTAAATATGCTTGGCTATCTGGTAACTTAAGATACAGTTATGAAAACAGTATGGAATAGGTATATAAGTAAACGAATAATGCTAAATCGTATGTAATTCAAATAGGTAAATGTTACAGGACAATGAAGCAAATGGAAACGCTTACCAAGCGTAGATAAAGGATATGTGGATATGTTGAAGTTTGTTTTAGTAATAAGCAGATACTTGCAGAGCTGGTTTAAGCAGCGGTAGCGGCCAGGGAGGAAGTCAGTAGCGTGGCGTGAGCGGAGGAACACAACGGCCGTCGGTGACGTCACCCGCCTGTCAGCTGAGATCTCCGATGCTTGTACAGAAGAGCCGGGAGAATGGAGAGACGAATTAGGATGCAGCAGAGGAGTAGTTTCAAGACACTGACAGGTTCAGTATACACGGAGTCCTGGTGGCAGAAACTGAGTGGCTAGTACTTAGAATTAGATCATCAATACCAAGCAAGGAAAAGATGCAGAGGTGTGCCTTATAAAGCATAATGAGAATGAGAGAGAGGCTACAGACGTTAACCCTATAGTGCAGAGAAAGGATGTTACAGCTTCTGAGCAGTCTTGTGGAGCATCAGAACGAGGCTCCCATTGGAGCCTATGGAAGCACGCTCTTGTGAGCTTAACTTGTAATACCAGTGCTGGTATTACTCAGTGGAGCGCTTTTATTGCTTGCGCGCAATCAATATTCAGAGCTCCGCTTGTAATCTAGCCCTTTGTATATTACAGTTTAAACAGTTCTTGAGATATACAGAGTGTTTCTGTTTGTTAACCTGATACACAGAAGGCTGTATTCATTAACAAATAAAAGGTCTCTTCAGTAAGACAAATAGCACAAATCATCCTATGGGGCATCTTCTCTAAGATCTATATATGGTTTAGTGCATTTACCCCAGCTGATGACATTGGCAGAAACAAAATCCTGGCTCACAACTGATAATTGGTATTAAAATAATTGTAAAGTGCAGTTTTATAGAGCATTGCAATTTACTTATAATATACATACTGAGGTAGGATCAGACGTATGCACTTGACAAGAGGAGAGGGAGAGGAGGCAGAGAGAAGGAAGAGCGGGAGAGAGGAAAAGACGGGAAATAAAAGAAGGGAGACAAGGAAGGGAAAGAAGGGAGGGAAATATAGAAGGTAAGGAGAAAAGGGAGCAAAAAAAAAGGGAGAGAGGAAGAGTAGAGAAGGGAGGGAAAGAGAGGAGAAAAGGGAGGGGTAGATAGGTGTAGAGGGAAGAGAAACCTCTAAATGCAGGTATGGAACCCAGTGGCAGCGATCAAAGAAATTGACAAAGTCCAAGACGTCACAACAGGCAAGGGTTGAAGCCAAGACATCACAACAGGCAAAGGTTGAAGCAGAGATCAAAGTCAGGAGTATCCAAGGTCAGGGCAGGCAGCAAAGAAGCAACATCAAAAACAAGACAAAGGTCAAAGGCCAGGGAAATCCAGAATACAAGGTAAGGAAACAGGATAAGTGCTTAATCTCTGTGAATCAGAGAGCAGAATAACTCAGCAATGAGTGATAGGACTGTCCAGGCTTTAAACCCTGCAAGGGCCAGGAACGCCCCCGTTGCTCAGGTAATGCAGGTGCAGCAGTCACCTGAGCACCTATGGGAGACAAAGGTGTAGCCACAGAACACTCCCCCTGTCCTGTCTGTGCGCACACCCATGCAGACACCAGCACAGACACCCACTAATTAGTAGGAGCGCGCAGCCGTACAAAAACACCCGCAAATGCCATGACAGTCGCAGGGGGATGCAGCAACCGCACCCGCTCAGCCCACCATCGGTGCCCAGGTAAGAGGGTACCACGACAGAGCCCCCCATCAAGGAGCAGCCTCTGTATGTGAACTGGTGAAGGCTTGTGAGGGTGCCTCTGATGGAAGGTCCACACCTTCGCATTGGCATGGAGATTACCCACAGGCTCCCAGGACCGTTCCTCAGGACCATACCCCTTCCAGTGGACCAGGTACTCCATCCTGCCGAGACATCGCCTGGAATCCAGGATCTCTTGTACCTTGTACTCTTCATTACCATCTACTTGGATAGGTGGAGGAAGAGCGACAATCCTACCAGGAAACGGGTTGTGATTATATGGTTTCAGGAGAGACACATGGAACACTGGATGGATCTTGAGTGTGGAAGGTAGATTCAGTCTAAATGCCACAGGGTTCACTAATTTGTCACTGAGAAAGAACCTAAAAATTGGGGTCTCAGTTTCTTGGAAGGACAAGTCAAGTGGAGATGTTGGGTAGAGAGCCACACCTTGTCCCCTACATGATAAAGTGGAGACAACCTCTTTTGTCTATCTGCCTGTCGTTTTTGTTGTGATGGGAAGCGATCAACTGTTGTGTTAAGGTGCAAAGCAGAGATCGGAGGTTGGGTAGATGTGTGGAGACCTTGGGAACAGGGATAACAGGTGGTAGATCAGTTAGGGTATTAGAATGGTAGATGTTCTTAGCGTAAATAGGTTTAATTCCACTAGAATCATGTTTTTGGTTATTGTATGCAAATTCTGCATGGGGTAGCTGCTCTTTCCAGTTGTCTTGCAGATCAGTAGAAAAGCAGCGTAGGTACTGCTCAAGGATCTGATTAGTCCTCTCTGTTTACCTATTTGACTGATGGTGGTAGGCAGTGGACAAACACCAGGAGATACAGAGGCTCCGGCAGAACTGGGTCCAGAACCGGGAGGTGAACTGCATCAGATACCGTAGATTTAGGTACACCATGAAGCCGGAATATATGTTGGATGAATATCTCAGAGGTCTGGCGTGCTGTAGGAAGACCGTTAACTGGTATGAAGTGCACCATTTTAGTGCATTTGTCTACAACCACCATAAGGGTGTTGTGTCGTTGGTATGGAGGTAGGTCGACTATAAAATCCATGGAGCTGTCCCTCCATGGATGTGTTGGCACAGGTAATGGTTATAACAGCCCTGCTGGTCTGGATGCTGGTTTCTTGTTGTGGACACAAACAGAACAGGAGTAAACAAAGGAGTACCAGATGTCAGAGGTCATGGAAGGCCACCAGAAGTGTCTTTGTGTGAGTTCAATATTATTGTGGATACCACGATGGGCTGCAATGGAATTATCATGGTGATGCTGCATAACAGCAAGGCGATGGTCGGTGGGTATGTAGATAAGTTGTTGGTAGAGACGCAGGCCATTGATGACCGAAAGATGGGAGGCTTCAGCTGCTACAGTATTACTGGATACTTTGATGGCACCTATCAGTGACTAGTGTGTGGCCAGGAAGAAAGAAGAGGACAGTATATTTTCTTGTATGTCATCGGAAGGAGCCTCCTCAGTGGCATATATACAGGACAAGGCGTCAGCCTTCCTGTTCTTGGAGCCCAGATAGAACATTATCTACAGGTCAAAGTGAGAGACGAAGAGGGCCCATCGGGCTTGTCTTGGACGGAGTCTTTTTGCTGATTTCAGGTAGTCCAGGTTTCTGTGGTCGGTATATACCGTATTGTTCCGCATATAGGCCGCACCTGAATATAGGCCGCACCCTTAAAGTTTGGTGCCATTTTAAAGAAATTAAATTTTAAAGCTGCAATGTTTGCAAGTGAGACCAGCAGAGTCCCAATGTAGGGTGCCAGCTCCCAGGGGGATCCTTTTCCACTTCCCCAAGACCCAAGAGTATAAAATAAAACAAAGGAAAGATGCTGAACTCCTTAGTATGGTAATTTCAAATGTGAAAAAAAAAAAACCTTTATTCAGGCATTAAAGCTATAATGGCTAAATAAAGGCTTTTTCACATTTGAAATTACCATACTAAGGAGTTCAGCATCTTTCCTTTGTTTTATTTTAACAGACCAGTATAAAAGCTACAAATTTTTATTTAACCTAATAGTTCAGTATTTTTATCAGGTATGTGAGGGGGGAAAAAAATATCAATATCACAGGCAAAACTGACTAACATGGGACATCCTGTGCTCTGCCCACTTCCTCCCTACCCACACTGCAATACCCATAAGGCACATTCCTATAATCACCCTACCGGTATAATCATCCTCCTTGTACCGGTACTTGTATCAACCACGGACTCTGCATGGGTACTTGTATCAACCACGGACTCTGCATGCCATTCCGTTCAGCACACAGCTCCTACTGTGATGACATCATCATCTACAGCCACATCTGCCGCTCCGTCCCTGCAGACTGCAACGCCTGTGAAAGAAGCATTTAGCAACGTCCTCGGTTCACTCCTAGAAGACTGCTAATGTTACCAATACCTGCGACTAAGCATTAGCAGTCTTCTAGGAGTGAACCGAAGACGTTTCTAAATGCTTCTTTCACAGACGTTGCAGTCTGCAGGGATGGAGCGGCAGATGTGGCTGTAGATGATGATGACATCAAAGTAGGAGCTGTGTCTGAACGCAAAGGCATGCAGAGTCCGTAGTTACTCGCTCAGGGATCACTCTAACATATAGGGCTACCATATTACTGCATACCCATACCACTGTATAAGTTACCGGTACATTCCTTACCCGGTTATTACTATAAAAGGCAGGTTTAAGCAAAATAAAAAAAAAACAACAAAAAATGCCGAATATAGGCCGCGCCCCGCATATAGGCCGCACTGCAACTTTAAAGGTCAAAATCAAGGGAAAAAAGTGCGGCCTATATGCGGAACAATACGGTACTACCACTGGATACGTATCGCCTTTGAGCCAGTGTCTCCATTCCTCTAGTGTTATTTTGATGGCTAGTAATTCCCTCTCACCTACATCATAGTTGCGTTTGGCACTGGTCAGCTTATGGGAATAATAAGCTATTGGATGGAGCAGGTAATTCTCTACTGTTTTCTGTGACAGAACAGCTCAAAGCGCTGATTCGGAGGCATCTGTTTCCAGATAAAAGGTACTACGTTTGGTTGTATAAGGATAGGGGCTTGCATGCATAGTTCTTTCAGATGATCAAAGGTATGTTGTGCAGCTGAAGTCCAGGTGAAAGAGGTGCCTGTTTTGTACAGGGTTGTGTGTAGGGGTGCATATGGAGGAGAACCCTCGGATGAACCATATGTAGAAAGGAGGGAAAGGATGAAAAGGAAAGAATGAAGAGAAGGGAAGGGGAAAGGAGCAGAGAGAGAGAAGGAATAGAGGAAGAAAGGAAAAGAAGGGAGAGGAGAGAGACAAGGGGAAGAAAGGAGGAAGTGGAGAGTAGGGAAGGGGATGAGAGAAGAGAGGGAGGGAAAGAAAGGAAGGAGTTTGAACAAGTATTCCATTCTGTTCTGGCAAACCATTATTTCTTCTGTACCATGCGTTGGCATTTGAACCATCATGGATCGGTAATATCTCCAGACATGTTGCTTCAGGGATCTATCTGTCACTTACCCAGAGAACTCCCATCTAGTTAGGTTTTAATACAGTTATTTCACTATGTTTATTACTGAAACTTTGTTATATTGTTATTTGCAATGTACAGTCAAGCAGTTCATAAAACTTAGGCTTCATCCATCCTTTCTATTACTTGCATTTGATGGACTCGGAATCTTCTGGTCTCTCTGTTCTTTAACACATTGATTCATATTCTTTTTTTTGTTTTGTTTCTTTTGTTTGGCAAACCAATGGCTGTTTTTATTAAAACAATACTCACACAATCAACTATAAACAATTATTTCAATCAATACAGAACACTAAGAAAATTACAAGAAAATTGGCAAGCAGGAAGCTGTTCTTACCAAATGTTTTTAAGTCTGTACCTTGCTGTCTAAACACTTTCTGTAGTAAGGTAATGCATTAATTTAACATTAAGGATTACAGCAAATGCAACATTACATACATATTTCAAACTAGACATGTTAAAATAAAAAATTTATAGGACATCCCAATACATGGGACATGTCTGCAACTCATACAGTAGGAAATTCAATTGGGAGAAAAACGTGGCTTGTCAGATTTCACTTTACTGTACAGCTGGGCAGTGCACAGGCAGGAGCAGCAGAGGAGGAGGTAGAGGAAGAGGCTGTGGACACGACATTTAGCGCCAGGAGTGGGACAGGTTTCATATCAAGCAGATTGGCGATACGGAGGGCAGTTGAGGGGTTGGGGACTCAGGAGTCTGGAAGGTGATTCCGAGGAGGAGGAAGAGTTTGTGGAGGCTGAGGAAGGTTCGCAACCCCCGGCTGTGGAGGCAGTCACCAGAGAGGAAGGGGCGGCGTTGGAGGAGGAAGGGATTGAGGTTTGAGAAATGCTGAGAAGGTCAGGGGTTGAGGTGCTCTGGGAAGAGGAAGGTTTAGCACTTTCAAGACTGACATTTATAAGATACTGAGCCAAGCTTATACTGACTGTAGATCTAGTGATGGTCACCTGACTGTCAGTTGAACCCTCAACAGGGTTAGCAATTTTAATCTGTGCCCCAGACATCTGGCGGATTTAATTTATTTTAGCACCCTGCCATCCAATTATACAGCCAATCAAATCATTTGGAATGGTGAGTTCATGATAAGTTGTTTGCGCTGAAGCATTAATGCCACAACTAAATCCAGTGTTATCACTATGAGATATAGGGAAGTGATTCATATGCTTTTTTGAAGTTGGTGAAATTGTTTTGTAATCTCTATATAATCCTCATTTTCACGTTGCTCACAATAGGCCAACATCACTATTTTTTTTTCCATCCTTTAGTGGACAGTCTAGAAATGGGGATAGGCAGTCACATTTTCCAATTCATGAGTAAGGGTTTGTGGAAGTTTATGTCTACGCCTCTCTAGGGTGGTGTATCTTAATTAGACCCTGCTATTAAAAACCTCTCTGCTCAGGTGAGATATTCTTAACCCCTGGTAGAACAAAATAGTGAGACCAGCTTGTTTAAAATGCAAGGAAATTTTCACAAGACGTGTGAGAGAGCTTCAGACATACCATAGGAACTAAAAACAGAAAAAATAGAAAAGTGGCTATACCGGTATGAGGTATGACCAAAAAGACCAGAAACAAAGCACCCTCCTTAAATAAAGAGCAACAAAATAGAAAAGTTTATATGACTTAAAAAATAAATACATATACAAAAATACACATAAGGCACAGAAAAACACATAAAAGACAACACATGGGCCCCTCGGTAATAGAAAAAAATGTCCAATACTAGGTGTATTACTGAAAGGTACAAAATATTAAACTGGACTACTTAACGGCTATAGTTGTAAATCCATGTAAGAGTGCTTGGTTGCTAGGTCAATGATGAATTCACCAGTGGTAGTTAATATCAATGAAGGTTAGTTGCCGTTTCAGACATACAAAGCAACACAAGTAACAAGTAGCAAAGCAGTCATGAAAAAGCAAGCCAGTCACGTAGTATTCAAGCTTAAGTGCTCAAGCAGACATGAACTACAAAAGCATGCAACGTCACTATGAGAGCGAGTATAACAATCCGCTGTAACCCTGTGTGGGGTATCCACATGAGTGGTAAAGTAAGGGAGAGGTTTTAATTACCACATTGGCATCCATAGATAAACGAACAGGAATTCATACCATGTCCAAGAGACTCAAATACCTCAGATGATGCAGGCCTCACTCACTACTCCTCCGCACAGGGACAACTTAGATAGCGGAATTGTGAGATGGCAACTCAAGTTTCATCTATTACGTAACGATCACATAACTCCTACAACGAATAAGAGGAACCGCTTTGTGCACCATGTTATTACCCACAAGAAGCTCCGTGTTTTTCTATTATGGAGTGAAACGCGCAGAAGGACGCGTCGGTGCGCAGCACTGCAACTGTGGGATCCCACCATCTGTTATTGCCATCTCCCAAATCCGCTATCTAAGTTATCCCTGTGCGGAGGAGTAGTGAGTGAGGCCTGCATCATCTGACTGTTCAATACTGAGGGAGAGGTATTTGAGTCTCCTGGACATGGTAGCGCTCTTACATGGATTTACAACTATAGCTGTTAAGTAGCCCAGTTTAATATTTTGTACCTTTCAGTAATACACCTAGTATTGGACATTTTATTCTATTGCCGGCTTAGTCATTTTGAGCTGAATGAGGGGCCCATGTGTTGTCTTTTATGTGCGTCTCTGTGCCTTATGTGTATTTTTGTATATGTATTTATTTTTTAAGTCATATAAACTTTTCTATTTGGTATAATATATATTTGTTGTTCTTTATTTAAGGAGGGTGCTTTGTTCCTGGTCTTTTTGGTCATACCTCATACCGGTATAGCCACTTTTCTATTTTTTCTGTTTTGAATATTGACTTACCAGGTTGCACATCCTAATTTTCCAATGGTTCAAATTGTTTAAAGTACTTAGTATTATGTATGGTTGAGTTTACTTATTTCCTCCCCTTTTTTTGGCTTTTTGTATACCATAGGAACTCCCCTGTTCAGACCAGGGAACTGCCCTCTCCCTCCCACTTTGTGAAAGTGTTAGTTCTTGTTGCAATGCAGCAAAATACAACGAGCAATGTCATTTGTATATATAAACAGAAATATATAAAGTATGATCCTAATTTGTTAAAGTAACACAAACACTTTTAAAACATAATCAGAATTTGTAAAATCACTGGTAGAGCTAAATCTAAATGTTTTCAAATATAAATGAGAAATTATGAAGTTTGCAATGAAAATGAAAAGACCCAATCTAAAGTGTAAATTAATTTAAAATACAAAGCACAAAGTGTTAGTGTAACAAAACTCTCATATTATATATATATTGCACTGGGTTTGTCTCTCCTTCATATATAGAAATTTCAGAGATCTCGCAGTGCTGGAGAGTTCCGCCCCTTTTTCTTTTGAATATTTAGTGACTTCAGCCCCTGTAAAGTCTGAACAGCAATTTCTCTCTAAGTTGGATATTTTTTTAATATAAGGGCCGTAGTAAGTAGTGTCTTGAATATAGGCCAAGATATAGAAATTACTGTTTTCATCTGATCACAATTTCCAATTTTCTTGATTCCTTCTCATTTGGAGCTCAAATACATTGATTTTGTTATGTATAACCCGAAGATGTGACACACTTATGTTCTGCTGATTTACAATGAGAGGTGGTCTTCCTAGCCATGGTCTTCTCAGCTGTGTATTTGTATATATAATTCACATTTTACGATCATATACTATTGATGAGGATATTTTGTGTGCAGGTGTCTGCCAGTTATTACACACCCATGACAGAAAAGGACAAAGAGTGCAATAACTTTGATGTTTTCGTGACAGCAGAGAGGGATCCAACAGGTGAGTGATTATGTCACATTGGCAGCGTGTTGTGGGTTTATGTGGTTTACATCAATGTAGTATGAAGCTGTTTCACTTAAGATTCAATTTCACTGTGTAGATGTGTGATATAAGTTTAACTGTCTTCTTCCTCACTCAGCTCAAAGGCCTAAAGGTGCAAAGGAGACCGTGTCTATCACTGTATGCGTCAGGTATGTGACAACTCAAATCCCAGAGACTTAAAGGGACACTGAACCCAATTTTTTTCTTTTGTAATACAGAAAGAGCATGCCATTTTAAGCAACTTTCTAATTCTCTCCTATTATCATTTTTTCTTCATTCTCTTGCTATCTTTATTTGAAAAAGAAGGCATCGAAGCTTTTTTTTGTTTCAGTACTCTGGACAGCACTTTTTTATTGGTGGATGAATTTATCCACCAATCAGCAAGGACAACCCAGGTTGTTCACCAAAAATGGTCCGGCATCTAAACTTACATTTGTGCATTTCAAATAAAGATACCAAGAGAATGAAGAAAATTTGATAATAGGAGTAAATTAGAAAGTTGCTTAAAATTTCATGCTCAATCTGAATCAGGAATGAAAATTTTTGGGTACAGTGTCCCTTTAAAGAGATATCAAAGCAATTATATATACGGTATATATACAGTATATTTATATACTGCATTGCAAAAACCCTAAATACAAAATAAATGTACTGGTCTCCAAAGAGAAAGCAGGAACCTCTCAACTCTGCCCATGCTTTGACCAACCCCTCCCAAGGCTCCCTGCTGTTGCTCCACCCACAGAACACCCTCAGATTCACCACAAGTGTTGTTCACTCAGTGTAGGCCTCCTAGTCCTGGAAGGCATCGGCAAATTCTATAAAATGAAAGGAATATGGTGCAGGATTCATTAGAAGGAATAGGTTATATAAAGCAGAGGTTTGCAAAGCAGTCATCTGTGGCACATCAAGTTTTTTTTTTTATCAGCCTTTAGTAGTTCTTGAGTTAAATTACATTTTAACTACATTTGAAAAATTCTGCACTACTTAAATAGTATTTTAAAGGAACCGTAAACTTTGAATTTTGACGCACTGTTTAAATTTAATGTATGAATCCTACTAAGATAAAGGCCATCATCCATTTCTTTGTACACTATGGAGCACAAGCGATAAGTAATACCACAAGCGTGGTATTACGAGTTGAAAGTAAATGTGGTCGCTTGAGTGCAATCACACTTTATGCTAGAATAATTACCGCAACATCAGAGCTCTGGTTAACTCCTTCACAAGTTTTAAGAGAACTACAATCCATGATAGATACTCAATTAGCTGATTAACAGCTAGATTACAAGTTTTGAGCGCTATAGGGATTTTAACGACCGCCACAAAAGCGGCGTTATTTCACCTCCCTTTAGCGCTGCTATTACAAGTTTTAAAAAAGCAGACTTGCGTGGGCGATATGGTTGCGATAAGCTCAATACCACACTTAAATACAAGCGCTGCTTTGACGTGCTCATGCACGATTTCCCCATAGACATCAATAGGGAGAGACGGCAAAAAAAGCCTAACACCTGCGATCGCAGAAAGAAAATCAGCCAATCCTATTGGCTGATTGGAACAATTAATAGGATGAGAGCTGCTCAAATCCTATTGGCTGATTGGAATAGCCAATAGGATTTTAGCATCTCTAATCCTATTGGCTGATTGACATCTTTTAGCCAATAGGAATGCAAGTTACACCATCTTGGATGACGTCATTTGCATTCAAGTTCCAGTTTATGGCGGAGACCATATTGAAGAGGAGCTCCGTGCCGGATGTCTTCAGGATGGACCCGCTCCGTGCTGGATGGATGAAGATAGAAGATGCCGTCTGGATGAAGACTTCTTGCCGCCTGGATGAGGACTTTGCCGGCTGGATGAAGATGGAAGAGGCCGTCCGGATGAAGACTTCTTGCCGGCTGGATGGATCCTTCAAACGGGACTTCAAAAACTGTAAGTGGATCGTTGGGGGTTAGTGTTAGTGGTTTATTTAAGTTTTTTTGGGTGGGTTTTATTTTTAGATTAGGGTCTGGGCAGGTAAAAGAGCTAAATGACCTTTTAAGGGCAATGCCCATACAAATGCCCTTTTCAGGGCAACGGGGAGCTTAGTTTTTTTTAGATAGTTATTTTATTTGGGAGGGTTGGTTGTGGGGGTGGTGGGTTTTACTGAGCTGATTTCTTTGGGGCTATGCCCCACAAAAGGCCCTTTTAAGGGCCATTGGTACTTTATTGTAGGATAGGGTTTTTTTATTTTGGGGGAGCTTTTTTATTTTGATAGGGCTATTAGATTAGTTGTAATTCTTTTTTATTTTTGATAATATGTTTCTTATTTTTCGTAATTTAGTGTTTGATTTTTTTTCTAATTTAGTTATTTTATTTTTTGTAATTAGATACTTTTTGTAATTTTAAGAGTAGTGTTAGGATTTTTTTAATGTGTAATTTAGTTTAATTTAATTGGTAGTTAGTTTAATTTGAGTTAAAAATTATAATAGTTTAATTGTTAGTTTAAAATTAATTTATTTAATTTGACAGGTAAGTTTTAATTTAATTTAAGATAGGGAAATTGTAATTTTAATATAAAGTTAGGGGATCGTTAGGTTTAGGGGTTAATAGTTTATTTTAGTATATTTCGTTGTGGGAGGCTTTTGGTTTAGGGGTTAATAGGTTTATTATAGTATATTTCGTTGTGGGGGACTTGCGGTTTAGGGATTAATAGGTTTATTATAGCGGCGGTGTGGGCGGATGGCAGATTAGGGGTTAATAATATTTAAATATTGTTTGCGATGCGGGAGGGCGGTGGTTTAGGGGTTAATAACTTTATTATAGTGGCGACGATGTCGGGGAGCGGCAGAATAGGGGTTAATACATTTTAATAGTGGTGGTGATGTCCGGAGCAGCAGATTAGTGGTTAATAAATTTATTATAGTGTTTGCGATGCGGGAGGGCCTCGGTTTAGGGGTTAATAGGTAGCTTATGGGTGTTAGTGTACTTTGTGAAAGTTTAGTTATGTTACAGTTTTGTAGCATAAAACTCATAACTACTGACTTTAGATGACGGTACGGATCTTTTGGTTATAGAGTGTACCGCTCACATTTACCGCTCACATTTTGGCCTCCCAGGCAAACTCGTAATACCAGCGCTATGGCAGTCCCATTGAGAAAGGACTTTTTTAAAAGTGCGGTACTGACGTTGCGTGACAGGCTAAAAGGTGTGCGGTACACCTAAACCAACAAGACTTGTAATAGCAGCATTAGGGAAAAAGCAGCGTTATGGGCCATAACGATGCTTTTTGAATCATAACGCAAAACTCGTAATGTAGCTGTTAGTTAATTAGTCATTGTTAACAAGAGTTGTTCCAAAATTGCCAATGGGTAGTCCTTCTTAGTAAAAAGGGTAGTAGGAAAGATTCTGCTAAGTATAGGCCAGTCAGTTTGATCTCAATTTCAGGAAAATTAATGGACTCTTATAAAGGAAAGACTTTAGGCAAACAACTGACAAAGGACAGTATAGTTTCACTGCTGGAAGATCATGTCAGAGCAATCTAATTGATTTCTTTAACCATGTAATTAAATTAATAGACCAGGAATGAGCTGTATATGTTGCATATCTAGACTTTAGCAAAGCTTTTGCCACTGTTCCACACAACAATCTTATTCACAAAATGTATTGCCTTGAATTAGATGTTATTTAAATTAGATGTTCCTTCAGCAAAGGATAACAAAAAAATGTATTTGATGATAGAAGTAATTTGGAAAATTGTTTAAAATTGTATGTTCTACCAAAATCATGAAAGAAAATGTTGGGGTTTCCTGTCCCTTTAAGTGATAAGTGGTGCAAAATCTTTATATGCCTCTGTAAACAGGGGGCAATAAGATCTGTGTTTGGTGCCATTCTTTTACAAGTGACTCAGTCAACTGCTTGATTGGTGTAATATACTTAGGGTTAGATTACAAGGGAAGCGCAAATGAATGCTTCTACTTGAGCATTATTTGCGCTAGAATAAAAAAAAAATCGCTAGTCGGATGGCGCTTGTATTACAAGTTGAAAGTAAACTGTTTTCGATCTAGCGGAAACCCGACTAGCGCAAAAATCTGGTTAGAATATCACCAAACAGCATATATATTCTCAGTTGCGCTAACCTGACATGAAAATTTGAATATTTAATATTCCAATGTTCTTTAGGTAACAGAATATGTTCTATTAATTCATAAATAAATATTTCTACATATATCTGATTTTTTTTTTGCAGAAATGTATATTTATACAGATATATATATATATATATATACTAGTCCTAAAGCCCGTTGACACGGGCCGTGTTATGTCTGTCATTCTCTCTCTCTCTCTGTCATTCTCTCTCTCTCTGTCATTCTCTCTCTCTGTCATTCTCTCTCTCTGTCATTCTCTCTCTCTGTCATTCTCTCTCTCTCTCTCTCTCTCTCTGTCATTCTCTCTCTCTCTCTCTGTCATTCTCTCTCTCTGTCATTCTCTCTCTCTCTCTCTGTCATTCTCTCTCTCTGTCATTCTCTCTCTCTCTCTCTCTCTCTCATTCTCTCTCTCTCTCTGTCATTCTCTCTCTCTCTCTCATTCTCTCTCTCTCTCTCATTCTCTCTCTCTCTCTCTCTCATTCTCTCTCTCTCTCTCTCTCATTCTCTCTCTCTCTCTCTCTCTCTCTCTCTCTCTCTCTCTCTCTCTCTCTCTCTCTCTCTCTCTCTCTCTCTCTCTCTCTCTCGCTGAGCTGCTGCCGGGTCCTTGCGCGCCTCCTACAGCTGAGCTGCTGCCGGGTCCTCGCGCGCCTCCTACAGCTGAGCTGCTGCCGGGTCCTCGCGCGCCTCCTACAGCTGAGCTGCTGCCGGGTCCTCGCGCGCCTCCTACAGCTGAGCTGCTGCCGGGTCCTCGCGCGCCTCCTACAGCTGAGCTGCTGCCGGGTCCTCGCGCGCCTCCTACAGCTGAGCTGCTGCCGGGTCCTCGCGGCAAGAGTTTGTCTGAACTGCGCATGACGGCTTCAGACCAACTCTTGTCTTTTATTATATAGGATATATATATATATATATATATATATATATATATAGCATTGCCTCTGACGAAGAAGTACCTGACACTTCGAAACGCGTAAGGCTCTCCAGGTGTGGCAGTACTGTTTCCCCACTTGTACTTACAGTGTGTACCGGCGTCTCCTACAGCTCCTGACCCCAGGACAAATCATAGTGATTAGAACACTGTTCTTTGCTATTCACACGGCAGACTTTTTTCCCCGCTGGAAACCATACTCTGACCTGCTGCAGACGGTTTAGAGTGTTCTTCCAAGGGGTTTTATATAGGTTTTGAAATCTGTTTTTACAGCCACATTAGAGACATTATCACCTCATTATTTTATCTTCAGTGGTGACAGCATTTACTACTCATTCAACACCCTTACTGTTTATGTGCCTATACTTACCTCATATAAGATTGAGGTTATCACATGTGAGTGCAATTCTTATGATTTTAATGTAAATAAATTGCTTTACTTTTACTGGATTACGCTATGTCTGCTTTGTTTTCTTTCCTCCACCTCTACCTGTGAGACAACTGGGAAAGACCCCGGGACAAGACTTCTACCATATCGCCAAGATCTATCGAAGCACCAGACTCAGGAAGCTCCTTAACCAGGACTACCATACACAAGGCTGCACGGAAAGAACAAACACAGACAGCGGCGGACCACAGACCACCACCTATATCATATGACTACACATTACCTCATATGATTGAGGTACCTTCCGGTAAGAAGACAACTATACACTTCTTTTTGCCTGGGATTTACTGCATATTAATTCAAAATATATACCATTCATATATATATTTTGTCCATAAAGACTCATCTCAACTGACAATAACTGATTCCTCTATTATATTGGATTCAACTTGTATACTAATTGTTTGTAGCTGCGCAGAAGTACTTTGATTTTTCTCTTTCATTACCATATATATAGCAATATTTATTTAAATACTTAGAACATCTTCCCCTATGTACAGAGCATTGGAATGTGAAATATTTACAGTAAATACAGTGGGGCAAAAAAGTATTTAGTCAGCCACTTATTGTGCAAGTTCTCCCACTTAAGAAGATGAGAGAGGCCTGTAATTTTCACCATAGGTATACCTCAAATATGAGAGACAAAATGTGGAAACAAATCCAGACAATCACATTGTCTGATTTGGAAAAAAATTATTTGCAAATTATGGTGGAAAAAAAGTATTTGGTCACCTACAAACAAGCAAGATTTCTTGCTCTCACAGACCTGTATCTTCTTCTTTAAGAGGCTCCTCTGTCCTCCACTCATTACCTGTATTAATAGAACCTGTTTGAACTTGTTATCAGTATAAAAGACACCTGTCCACAACCTCAAACAGTCACACTCCAAACTCCACTATGGTGAAGACCAAAGAGCTGTCGAAGGACACTAGAAACAAAATTGTAGACCTGCACCAGGCTGGGAAGACTGAATCTGCAATAGGCAAGCAGCTTGGTGTGAAGAAATCAACTGTAGGAGCAATAATTAGAAAATGGAAGACATATAAGACCACTGATAATCTCCCTCGATCTGGGACTCCACGCAAGATCTCACCCCGTGGGGTCAAAATGATCACAAGAACGGTGAGCAAACATCCCAGAACCACACGAGGGGACCTAGTGAATGACCTACAGAGAGCTGGAACCAACGTAACAAAGGCTACCATCAGTAACGCACTACGCCGCCAGGGACTCAGATCCTGCAGTGCCAGAAATGTCCCCCTGCTTAAACCAGTACATGTCCGGGCCCGTCTGAAGTATGCTAGAGAGCATTTGGATGATCCAGAAGCAGATTGGGAGAATGTCATATGGTCAGATGAAACCAAAGTAGAACTGTTTGGTAGAAACACAACTCGTCGTGTTTGAAGGAGAGAGAATGCTGAGTTGCAACCAAAGAACACCATACCTACTGTTAAGCATGGGGGTGGCAACATCATGCTTTGGGGCTGTTTCTCTGCAAAGGGAACAGGACGACTGATCCATGTACATGAAAGAATGAATGGGGCCATGTATTGTGAGATTTTAAGTGCAAACCTCCTTCCATCAGCAAGGGCATTGAAGATGAAACGTGGCTGGGTCTTTCAGCATGACAATGATCCCAAACACACTGCCCAGGCAGCGAAGGAGTGGCTTCGTAAGAAGCATTTCAAGGTCCTGGAGTGGCCTAGCCAGTCTCCAGATCTCAACCCCATAGAAAACTTTTGGAGGGAGTTGAAAGTCCGTGTTGCCCAGCGACAGCCCCAAAACATCACTGCTCTAGAGGAGATCTGCATGCAGGAATGGGCCAACATACCAGCAACAGTGTGTGACAACCTTGTGAAGACTTACAGAAAATGTTTGACCTCTGTCATTGCCAACAAAGGATATATAACAAAGTATTGAGATGAACTTTTGATATTGACCAAATACTTATTTTCAACCATAATTTGCAAATAAATTCTTTCCAAATCAGACAATGTGATTGTCTGGATTTGTTTCCACATTTTGTCTCTCATAGTTGAGGTATACCTATGATGAAAATTACAGGCCTCTCTCATCTTCTTAAGTGGGAGAACTTGCACAATTGGTGGCTGACTAAATACTTTTTTCACACGATTGCGCTTATGCTCAACTTGTAATACGAGCAGTAAGCCCGATGATCGCAAACCTTCATGATATACCGCTTTTACTTGGCAGTTTATACTTGTATCAGGGGATCTGAATGATCAGGGAATACCTTATAAGTATATAAATCACCTTTTATTTAGAGTTGCAATATGTTAATCTCTTCAGAGAACTTTTGAACTTGGCCTTTATGTTAACACCTGTTAGTGTTAATGGGGTTTAACCCTTTAAAGGGACATGGAGCCCAATTTTTTACTTTCATGATTCAGATAGAGAATACAATTTTAATAACTTTCCTATTTACTTCTTGTCAGGTTTTGACCCAAAGGCTAGAATGAAGTGAGTTTCACACTCTAGCACACTGAATATATTCCAGGACGTGACCCCTAGAGACAACTGTGATTTGAAGTAAAGGTTTAGTAAACAGGTTACAACTCACATGCAAAATGAAAGACGAGGATTCAAACAGGCTGATAGGCAAATGAAGGGCAGATAGGCTAGACTGTAGTTAAGCACAAGCTTGATTGTTTAGATAGGTACAGGTTAAATGCAAGTTCAGGCAGATCAGGCAGGCAATAGTTAAACACAGGCTTGAGTTTTTAGATAGGTACAGGTTAAATGCAAGTTCAGGCAGATCAGGCAGGCAATAGTTAAACACATGCCTGACTGTTTAGACAGGTACAGGTTAAATCCTGGTTCAGACAGTTCAGGCAGGCAATAGTTAAACACAGGCTTGACTGTTTAGATAGGTACAGGTTAAATGCAAGGTCAGGCAGGCAATAGTTAAACACAGGCTTGACTGTTTAGATAGGTACAGGTTAAATGCAAGATCAGGCAGGCAATAGTTAAACACAGGCTTGACTGTTTAGATAGGTACAGGTTAAATGCAAGATCAGGCAGGCAATAGTTAAACACAGGCTTGACTGTTTAGATAGGTACAGGTTAAATGCAAGTTCAGGCAGGCAATAGTTAAACACAGGCTTGAGTTTTTAGATAGGTACAGGTTAAATGCAAGTTCAGGCAGATCAGGCAGGCAATAGTTAAACACATGCCTGACTGTTTAGACAGGTACAGGTTAAATCCTGGTTCAGACAGTTCAGGCAGGCAATAGTTAAACACAGGCTTGACTGTTTAGATAGGTACAGGTTAAATGCAAGGTCAGGCAGGCAATAGTTAAACACAGGCTTGAGGTTTTAGATAGGTACAGGTTAAATGCAAGTTAAGGCAGATCAGGCAGGCAGTAGTTAAACACAGGCTTGATTGTTTAGACAGGTACAGTTAATTCCTGGTTCAGACAGGCAATAGTTAAACACAGGCTTGACTCTTTAGCCAGGTACAGGTTAAATGCAAGTTAAGGCAGATCAGGCAGGCAATAGTTAAACACAGGCTTAACTGTTTAGACAGGTACAGTTAAATCCTGGTTCAGACAGGCAATAGTTAGCAGCCATTCCATTTTTGGTTCAGACCACTGGGTAGCACTTGCTGATTGGTGGCAAAATGTAGCCACCAATCGGCAAGTGCTACCCAGGTGCTGAACCAATAGCTGGGCTGGCTCGTAAGCTTTCATTCCTGCTTTTTCAAATAAAGATACCAAGAGAACAAAAAAAATGATAATAGGAGTAAATTAGAAAGTTAGTTAAAATTGCTGCTCTATCTGAATCATGAAAGAAAAAAATGGGTTTTGTGTCCCTTTAAATGGAACTAGACTTAGCAAAACAGAGGAGGAAAGGGATTTGGGAGTAGTAATAGATAGGGTTGCCACCTCAGCCATGTTTTACTGGACACTTATGAGTTGCACATTCTGCAGGGTGTGCAGGGAGGAACATGTATTGTGTTTCTGGACAGCACAATTCCTATTCCTCCCTGCACACCCTGCAGCATGTATAACTTATAAGTGTTCTGTATTTTAAGGGACGGGTGGCAACCCTAGTAATAGATAACAAGCTAAATATGGGTGCACAATGCAGATGCAGGGCAGCAGCTTCTAAGACTAATAAGATACTAGCATGTATTAAAAGAGGCATTGATGAAAGGGAGGAAAGCATAATTCTGTCACTATAGAAATCCCTGGTAAGACCTCACCTTGAGTATGGAGTGCAGTTCTGGGAATTGATCTGAGAAAAAGACATTGCAGACTTAGAAAAAAATCAGAGAAGGGCCACAACGCTAATAAGGTGAATGGAGAATTTAAAGGGACACTGAACCCAAATTTTTTCTTTCGTGATTCAGATAGAGCATGCAATTTTAAGCAACTTTCTAATTTACTCCTATTATCAATTTTTCTTCATTCTCTTGCTATATTTATTTGAAAAAGAAGGCATCTAAGCTTTTTTTTGGTTCAGAACTGTGGACAGCATGTTTTGTATTGGTGGATGAATTTATCCACCAATCAGCAAGAACAACCCAGGTTGTTCACCAAAATTGGGCCCGGCATCTAAACTTACATTCTTGCATTTCAAATAAAGATACCAAGAGAATGAGGAACATTTGATAATAGGAGTAAATTAGAAAGTTGCTTAAAATTGCATGCTCTATCTGAATCACAAATGAAAAAATTTGGGTTCAGTGTCCCTTTAAGCTATGAGGAGAGGTTAGCCAAACTGAGTCTGTTTCTCTAGAAAAAAGGTGGTTTAGAGGTGACTTAATTACTTCATATAAATATATTCAAGACCCATATACAAATATGGCAGAACCGCTGTTTATTCCAAGAACATTGTTTGTGACAAGAGGTCACAATTTAAGGCTGGAAGAAAGGAGATTTAGGGGCCTATTTATCTAAGCGTCAACTAAAAATACGCTTGAATTCCACATCGTATTTGTCGTGAGATTGATCCACCGTAGTTATCAAAGCATCAAGATCGACAAATGTTGAACTTTGTGACGTGATATATACGACCCCGTGATCTCAATCCGACGCAGATTGATGCTTGCGTCATTACAGATGTTTCAAATTCAGATTCAACTCTATTTGAGCCTTTTCCAAATTTATCAAACATTTAACAGGTACACTCGCGTATATTCAGACGCAGTGTACCTAGTTTTCAATCCGCAACCCTTGAGTTCGTGGATGCCATAGAACTCAATGTGAGTCTGAAAACACAAAAAGCTTATCTTCAATGCTGCAAGAGAATGAAGTATATTACATAATTAAAGTAAATTAGAAACTCTATTAAAATTGTATACCCTTTCTAAATCAAACAATATTCTCCACATTTGGTGCACTAGTAGATATAGGGATAAATGTGAAAAATACATTACTGCTTATGGATTATGCTACAAATTTGTCTCTCATTACAAAGCAAGGGGACAATATTTCTACAAATTAGTTGAAAAGTTTTTCTCCAAACTTGTTGCACTAATAGATATAGAGATACAAATGAAATAAATACAGAACATGATGTAGCTAACTTCCTTTTTATTTTTTTGGAAAAATCTATGTGCACTATGTGTAAGCCATTTAATACAAGTCACACTCTCCACTTCGCACCAATTTTGACTCAACACTTTTCGCACCAATTATGACGCAAACTCCTAAACAACCCACACACTAGTGAATTTTTCAAAGACTTTTGATTGGAATATGCATAATCACATGATTTATGAAATCAGCCAATCTGATTCAAATATACATTTTAAACTATGACTAACAAATCAAATTGCTCGATACTTGTGTCATTGATCACTCATCAGAACTTGTAAGTGCCATTTGTAACATTGTGGATTATACTTTGAAATATGTGAAATTAGTATTAAAGATAAAGATTAATGCTGACATTAGGACACACAGTGTAATATTTTAGACAAGGATTTTAAAATTTGAATTGATGTTTGATTCAATATAATCTTAAGCTGATAGCTCAAAGGGATAGCCCACCTAACATTAAACTGTCATGATTCAGATACAGCAGAAATTTAAATCACCTCTTTACTGTCATGCTATTTTCAGTGTATTTCTTCCTTCTCTTGAATTTATTTTTCAGTAAGAAATGTCTTCTTATATGCCAGTCCATTTTATAACACCTGTGAAGGGGTGGTTTTTAAAACTAGATTGCAATCAGGAGGGGTTACACAGGTACAGAGAGAAAGCCCAGCTCTTAAAATATCCATTGATTGCAAATAAATAAATATGATACCCTGATTACATATTATATTCACAATTTATTCCTGCTCAAAATAATAATACATTTACACTATATACATATTGTGGTATAAATAAACACAGAGATGTGGCAGACAACATTGTTTAGAACCAAAAAAGGGACTTAGGGACATGTAAATATGTTTGCAAAAGATTTCTGACACACACATATATATATATATATATATATATATATATATATATATATATACAGTGGGGCAAAAAAGTATTTAGTCAGCCACCAATTGTGCAAGTTCTCCCACTTAAGAAGACGAGAGAGGCCTGTAATTTTCATCATAGGTATACCTCAATCATAGGTATACCTCAACTATGAGAGACAAAATGTGGAAACAAATCCAGACAATTACATTGCCTGATTTGGAAAGAATTTATTTGCAAATGATGGTGGAAAATAAGTATTTGGTCAATATCAAAAGTTCATCTCAACACTTTGTTATATATCCTTTGTTGGCAATGACAGAGGTCAAACGTTTTCTGTAAATCTTCACAAGGTTGTCACACACTGTTGCTGGTATGTTGGCCCATTCCTGCATGCAGATCTCTTCTAGAGCAGTGATGTTTTGGGGCTGTCGCTGGGCAACACAGACTTTCAACTCCCTCCAAAGGTTTTCTATGGGGTTGAGATCTGGAGACTGGCTAGGCCACTCCAGGACCTTGAAATGCTTCTTACGAAGCCACTCCTCCGTTGCCCGGGTGGTGTGTTTGGGATTATTGTCATGCTAAAAGATCCAGCCATGTTTCATCTTCAATGCCCTTGCTGATGGAAGGAGGTTTGCACTCAAAATCTCACGATACATGGCCCCATTCATTCTTTCATGTACACGGATCAATCGTCCTGTTCCCTTTGCAGAGAAACAGCCCCAAAGCATGATGTTGCCAGCCCCATGCTTCACAGTAGGTATGGTGTTATTTGGTTGCAACTCAGCATTCTCTCTCCTCCAAACACGACGAGTTGTGTTTCTACCAAACAGTTCTACTTTGGTTTCATCTGACCATATGACATTGTCCCAATCTGCTTCTGGATCATCCAAATGCTCTCTAGCATACTTCAGATGGGCCCAGACATGTACTGGCTTAAGCAGGGGGACACGTCTGGCACTGCAGGATCTGAGTCCCTGGTGGCCTAGTGTGTTACTGATGGTAGCCTTTGTTATGTTGGTCCCAGGTCTCTGCAGGTCATTCACTAGGTCCCCCCATGTGGTTCTGGGATGTTTGCTCACTGTTCTTGTGATCATTTTGACCCCACTGGGTGAGATCTTGCGTGGAGCCCCAGATCGAGGGAGATTATCAGTGGTCTTGTATGTCTTCCATTTTCTAATTATTGCTCCCACAGTTGATTTCTTCACACCAAGCTGCTTGCCGATTGCAGATTCAGTCTACCCAGCCTGGTGCAGGTCTACAGTTTTGTTTCTGGTGTCCTTCGACAGCTCTTTGGTCTTCACCATAGTGGAGTTTGGAGTGTGACTGTTTGAGGTTGTGGACAGGTATCTTTTATATTGATAACAAGTTCAAACAGGTGCCATTAATACAGGTAATGAGTGGAGGACAGAGGAGCCTCTTAAAGAAGAAGATACAGGTCTGTGAGAGCCAGAAATCTTACTTGTTTGTAGGTGACCAAATACTTATTTTCCACCATAATATGCAAATAAATTATTTCCAAATCAGACAATGTGATTGTCTGGATTTGTTTCCACATTTTGTCTCTCATAGTTGAGGTATACCTATGATGAAAATTACAGGCCTCTCTCATCTTCTTAAGGGGGAGAACTTGCACAATTGGTGGCTGACTAAATACTTTTTTGCCCCACTGTATATATATATATATATATATATATATACATACACACACAAGTATGTGCAAAGATAAAGATATACGTACAAATTCTAGCATTAATAATCATTTAGAAAAAAACAAAAAAAAGATAAACCCATATCATGACTTCTAGAAATACAAATACTCATTCATTTATGTGAAAGTATAAAACAAATAAATATAAAAATAACTTTCTATGAGATATTGATTATTGAGGTATAAATCTATCTATTTCTTGGACATTAACAGATGAAAAATTAAAGATTAGCTTTAGAGAAATGTGCTTGTTCATGGACAGTAATGAAATGGTATAAATAAAGTTGGGAAAAGCCTGAATAACAGCATAATCGATGACTGGTAGTTAACAGCTCGTGTTTTTGACATTTTTTTGATAAATAAGGGGATCTTATGTGGATCCGCGTCAGCCATGTCTGGCAAGCGTATTGACGCCGGCGAATGCACTGAGATTGACACTTTGATAAATATGCCCCTTAATCTCCTGCAAAGGAAACATTTTTTCACTGTAAGAGCAATCAAATTGTGGAATTAATTACCAAAGGAGAAAGTGAATGCCAATACATTAGATTTAAAAATGGTTTAGATATATTTCTGACTAGAAACAGAATTCAGGAATATGATTGCTTGTGTTAAATTGGTCACTTTTTTAATGGGATTAATTTAAGCTCAACTGGAACTTTTATTGTTTTTTAAGATTTGTATAGGTTGAACTCGATGGACTTTTGTCTTTTTTTCAACCTCATCTACGTTATCCAATGTGAAAGCACTGCTGCTATCTAGTATTCAAAAGCATTCTTGCAACACTGCTGCCGTATAGAGGTGGATTACAAACCTTTAGAAACGATTATCAAGTAATTTACAGTATCTACAAAATCCCCATAGACTAAAGGTACATTTTGCAGAAAAATGATGAGATAAACTATTATAAAAACCACAGCTGTATCGTGACTATCAAAAGCTGTCACCTTATTCTAACAACAACGGATAACAAATACATACATTCAAAGTTTAGATCGTAAAAAAAGTTCATAAAGTATCAATATAGATGGAATGGCTAAAAGCAGTAATTCATATATATAACAAAATACAGTGAAAGTGATCAGTCTTTCCTCCACAGAACAAAAATTAAAGTCTTTCCGACAGATTCAATGAATTGGAGTGAACAGTTCCTCAATGGGTCCAACCAGCTGATGTGATAGTCTATCAGCACAGATACAACGTCTTCCCTCGTAGTGGATACAATACTCGAGTTGCTGCTCCTTTGAAGTTGACCTCTCTCCTCTCAGCTGTTTAGAACATATAGACAAAAACAAAGCACACAGAGCGCAAGCTCGATTAAAGTGAGGTTTAATAAAAAAAAGCAATACACATAATAAAAACTCACAAGATGTGTGATGAAAATCAGCATGTAGTCTTTTCAGACAATAGTGCCAGTGTACCACTCAGCCTCGTCCGGGATGTAAACTGCCAGTCACCTAACGCTGACCACCACGTTTCCCACAAGGTAACTTCTGGTTCCAGACCTCAGGATACCACTAATTTTCCTATTAGGCAGTGTATCTCAGGGAGTAAACAGAGCAAGTCAGATCCCAATCAGTAATCTTGAAACATAAAGTGTCTTTAAATCCAAAAGAGCAGTCCCAGTTTGCAAATCGGATCACAAACAGCAGACTTGATGCTTTAAGTGAATAAAAAGTAAATTTAAAACCAGAGAACAGATCCAGCATGCACATTAGATCCCAAACAGAAGCCTTGATATTCCCAGCATGCATTTAAAGACTCTAAATCCCAAGATAGGAGGTAATCCAAATTTCAAGATAGGTTGGAAGTATTAGTAAAAGTCCTGTTATGAAAATCTGTCATCAGGCACAGGTTTAATAAGCAGTTGGTATTCAGCAGAGAAAGACAGATTTCTTACAATACAAGGCAGCAACTTATAATAAATCTGCCTTTCTCTGCTGAATACTAACTGCATATTAAAACTGTGCCTGCAGACAAATTTTCATTCAAATTAGACAATAGAATTGGAATGTTGTTTAAAATTGTATTGCCATCAACCGCAAATACGCTGGAATTCCGCAGCGTAATTGTGGCGAGCTTGATTCAACCTAGTTATCAAAGCCTACAGACCGGTAAAATTTAAAATCTGTGACGTAACATACGATCCGCCGGTCTCAATCCGACACAGATCGATGCTTACGTCATTACAGATGTTCCGAATACACATTTGGCACTATTTGACACTTTTTCCAAGTTATCAAATAGTTAACAGGTACACTTGCGGCTATTCCGGCCCAGCGTACCTGGTTTTCAATCCGCTACCCTGGAGGCCGCGGATGCCATAGGAATCCATGGAAGTCTGAAAGCAGCGAAAGCTTATGTTCGATGCTGCCAGATATCCCATTGATTTATATAGTAGAAAACAAGTTACGTTTACACCTAATACCCTAACATAAACCCAGAGTCTAAACACCCCTATTCCGCCGCTCCCGGACCCCGCCGCCACCTAAATAAATATATTAACTCCTATTCTGCCGCTCCCGGACCCCGCTGCCACCTAAATAAATGTATTAACCCCTAAACCTCTGGCCTCCCACATCACTACCATTAACTAAACCTATTAACCCATAAACCGCCAGCCCCCACATAGCCATAAACTAAATTAAGCTATTAACCCCTAAACCTAAAAACCTGCTAACTTTACATTAAAATTACAACATCCCTATCTTAAAATAAATTAAAACTTACCTTTAGAATTAAAATAAACTATATTACACTATTAATTAACCTGCCCTAACTATTATACTACAATTACATTAAACTAACAATTAAATTAACTATATTACATATTAAAAAACCCTAACCCTACTCAAATTATTTAAATATATTATTTAACATTATAAAACATTACTAAATTACAATAAGTCATGTGACTGCTATTAAAAGCATTGCATTAATTTAAAATACCCAGTAGGTGGAGCTGTCCGCTTGTGTTGCAGCAAAGTAATGCAAGCTTAGCAGACTGAAATTGATCTGTGTACACAGAGCAGACCAGACCTATCGAGCAACAAGGTCTAGCAGCCACTTCCCTTTTATCTTCCTGTCCAGCTGCTTGAGTCGAGGGTGCCAAACTGCCTATTAATCACTGCAGATTGAAATGCATAGAATAGGTGCAGAACCAATATTATCTAGCATGCTAACAATGCAGAGAACGGTTTGCAGAAAAATGCAAGTAAAAAAAACGTTTTTGTTCATTAAACTTAGTTTGATGATGATGCAGTCTGTTGTGTAACTATTTTATTAGGTGATGTTTAGCAAATGTTTTTGTTCATTAAACTTAGTTTGATGATGATACAATCTATATTATTAGGTTTATAATGCTGTTTAGCATTTAAAGTCTTCATTTCAAAGCTTTAAAATAATGTATTAGGTGTTACTTATGACAATTTTGAGAGGGGCCTGGAACCTAACTCCCTTACTTCCCATTGACTTACATTATAAACTGGGTTTCAATTTACAACGGTTTTGATTTACAACCATTCCTTCTGGAACCTAACCCCGGTGTAAACCTGTATAGTTAATTTAATTGCTAGTTTAATGTAATTATAGTATAATTAGGGCAGGTTAATTAATAGTTTAATATAGTTTATTTTAATTCTTAAGGTAAGTTTTAATTTATTATAAGATAGGGATGTTGTAATTTTAATGTAAAGTTAGCGGGTTGTTAGGTTTAGGGGTTAATAGCTTAATTTAGTTTATGGCGATGTGGGGGCTGGCGTTTTAGGGGTTAATAGGTTTAGTTAATGGTAGTGATGTGGGAGGCCAAAGGTTTAGGGGTTAATACGTTTATTTAGGTGGCGGCGGGGTCCGGGAGCGGCGGAATAGAGGTTAATACATTTATTTAGGTAGGGGCAGGGTCTGGGAGCGGTGAAATAGGGGTTAATACATTTATTTAGGTGGCGGTGGGGTCCGGAAGCAGCAGAATAGGGGTTAATACATTTATTTAGGTGGGGGCAGGGTCCGGGAGCAGCAGGATAGGGGTTAATAACTTTATTAAAGTTGTGGCAGGAAGGGGTTAATACATTTATTTAGGTGGGGGCAGGGTCCGGGAGCGGCAGAATAGGGATTAATACATTTATTTATGTGGTGGCGGGGGCTGTGAGCGGCAGAATAGGGGTTAATACATTTATTTAGGTGGGGGCGGGGTCAGGGAGTGGCGGGATAGGGGTTAATAACTTTATTAAACCTGCGGCGGGGTCCAGGAGTGGTGCGATAGGGGTTAATACATTTATTTAGGTGGGGGCGGGGTCCAGGAGCGGCGGGATAGGGGTTAATAACTTTATTAAAGTTGTGGCGGGGTCCGGGAGCGGCGGGATAGGGGTTAAACATTTTAGTATAGTGGCAGCATTTAGTGACAGGGTATAAATAAAGTTGGGAAAAAGCCGAATAGCAGCGAGATTGATGACTGCTAGTTAACAACAGTCCGATGCTCACCACCCTGTACTTGGTGCACGGCTTTTTGACGTCTTTTTGTATAAATATGGAGATTGTATTCAGGTCCGTGGCCGCGATGTTAGGCGAGCGTATTAGTGCCGGCGAATGCAGCATAGTTGAGGCTTTGATAAATATTCCCCTCTGTCTGAATCATGAAAGAAAGATTGTGGGTTTCATGTCCCTTTAAGTTTCTGTCATGGTTTTTCAGGGTTCTTTCTGTTCTCTCTACAGACACCTAAAATTTGTTGAGGCCACAATGTCCGTTATAGATGTTTCCATGCTGACAGGCTTCACTCCTGATGTCGGTGAACTTTATAAGGTCAGTGTGCTCTGCACTGTGGGACATGTTCAGATCTGGTTGCCCTGATGCTACAAATGTAAACGGCGCATCCGGATATAACGTCTTCCTCCTCTGTGATCTATTTGTGGAGCCCAGCAACTACACGTAAACTTATTGGGACTAATTAAATAAGAATGAACTGCTATATTTTGTTAGAAAACTTTATTTTTAGCAAAGACTGCTGAGCACTATATATGTATATGTGTATATATAAAATGTAGTTATCAGGCACACTCCAGTGCATGTCTGAGAAAATCATACATGGATATCATCCAATCAACAGGCACTGAGGGTTCAGCTTGTGATTGGAGGATATGCGCATGATTTCTGGGTGTGTTGCTTTGCCTGTGTGTTAGCGGAGGTTACATACATAAATCTTAGAGGACTTTTTAAAAATAAAAAAAAATGTAAAAAAACTGATGTCCCTCTAAGTTAAAGTTGAACTAGAAGTCTTATTTAGACAATGTCCCCAAAAAATCCTCCCCATTGCTAAGCAACAATAACCTGGCCAATCATTTAGTGTTGTCTCATATGTACCATGTCACTCAGACCTGCCAAATCTAAATCTATTCACCAAACAATCCCAGAATAATATGCTCAGTATTCATTAGTATGCTAACCGTTCTTGCCTTAGACCACTGCCTCTGTTACATAGTAGACTCAAATTCTTTATCATCACCTAAAGCTGCACAATTAAACAAACCAGAGAGGCCTTGCTATGATGAAGCTTCTGCTTTATATAATGATAAATTGTCCTGAATTTGCAATAAAGAAAATAAAGAGACACAGTCTCCTTTTGCTTACTATACAAAGAAATATTCTGTAGTTTGTTAGTCTGATCTTGCCAAATAGACAGCCCGGCCCCGTAATACCTGGCAATTCTTTGAACAACAAAAAATAACAAACCCTAGACATACGTTTCAGGCGACTCATCAGTGAGGTGCACCACATTCTTGTAGTCTGGCTTCCTTCTTACGCTCAGGGTGACCCCAAATTAATTTGTATACAAAAAAGAAAGTCTAGAGATGCACTCAACTGACAATGGACAACAGCTGTAAAAAAGTGATGATCTTATTTGAAAGGCCAATGCCACTTACGGTTTTACGCTGTCAGAGGCATAATAAGCGGAAAGATAAAGACCTCTCCCTGAGTGACACTTATCTACACAAATCATCTTTGTCTACACATAGACTACCCTCTGCAAGATCTCTGCTCTCCATGGCTACTTATAAGGTAAATAGGAACGTACCTTGGTTGTTTGCTGGAACCAACTCTGCAATCTTTCATCAGCTCAGAGAGGAAAGCAGCAGAAACCAGTACTTAGGATACTTTCAGAGAAGTATTAAAGGGATATGAAACCCACATTTTTTTCTTTCATGATTCAGCTAGAGCAGCAATTTTAACCAACTTTCTAATTTACTCCTATAATCATTTTTTCTTCATTCTCTTGGTATCTTTATTTGAGCAGGAATATAAGCTTAGGAGTCAGCTAAATGTAACCACCAATCAGCAAGAGCTACCCAGGGTTCTGAACCAACAATGGGCCTGCTCCTAAGCTTACATTCTTGTTTTAAAAAAAAAATAAAGATACCAAGAGAATGAAGAACAATTGATAATAGAAGTAAATTAGAAAGTTGGTTAAAATTGCTGCTCTATCTGAATCATGAAAAAAATGGGTTTAATATCCCTTTAAGTAGTCCGTTTAGGGTTCAATACCAGGTAAGCAAACAGGAACTAAATGTCAGATCAAGATGTTAAGGGAGAGGAATAATGCAGAGCCGGGTAGGTCAGCAACCAGGTGATCAGTACAAAGCACAGACAAGGGCGTAGTCAGTTTAGGGTTCAATACCAGGTAAGCAAACAGGAACTAAATGTCACATCAAGATGTTAAGGGAGAGGAATAATGCAGAGCCGGGTAGGTCAGCAACCAGGTGATCAGTACATAGCACAGACAAGGGCAAGACAAAGAGCATAAACTAGCAAACCCTCCAGGGTTACGATCAAAGGTGCAGGCCAGAAACAAGAACACCAGGACTTCCACAGAGAGTAACCAAGCCCCAAACTTACGTTAGCAGGAGCCAGGATGTCCAGGTCACTAATGGCACTACCCTTAGCGCAGGGAACAGCTGGCACTATTAACAGAAGTCTGTGAGTCCTGTGCACTATTCTTAGTGCACCGTCCTGGTTCCAACTCCTACATAGGGGAACACAAAGTGCACCCTACTCTGTCAGCAGTGCAAATTCAATGCCTCTTAGTGCAGCCCCAGGTTTTAGCTGCTTTCAGGTAAACTTAGCGCTGCCTCTAGCGCTCTCTGGTACACTTCTGGGTCCATAACACTACTCTTCATCTCTTTCTATAGGATAGTGTATGGTGAAGAATGATACCCAACAAACACACATGCCCACTATACTGAGAATGCCCCTGTTTAAATCTCATAGAGATACAATCATACACATCTCTATGGTTTGAAGCACAACTGATTAATTGCATGTTACCTGTTAGCACTAGAACTGGTGGTGCAATGATAAATGCCGACAGCGTATGTTGTCGGCATTTATCGATGTGCAGCGGACATGATCCACAATATCGGATCATGTCCGCTCGCACAATGTAGAATCAGCCCCATAGTGTTTGGGACTCACATGTTTCTGAGCTTACCTAGATATATTGTCATGACAAGGAGCTAAATTTCAACAAGTTACATATTTGGAAGTTTAATTATGACTTCTAAGGATATTAGAATTATTTCTTACTATACTTCCCCTGCACTAAATATATATCCTTCTGTTATTGCTCAGTTTGGGGTTTGTCCATCCATGACATGTCGTAGATAACATAGTTCTTGGTTCAACTTACAGCTCATGAAGGAAGAGATCAGTTCTGTTTCCAAGTTTGAACTCAACAAGGGAGCATCAGCACGGAGCAACGTCATTATTTATATGGATAAGGTGAGAATCACTACAAAGTATGTCTATATACTGTGTCCTTTTTGTACATATTTGTTTACATTCACGGGAAAGTTCTCAAGGAAAGTCCATTACTGTGCTTGATACGTATAAAGTGCAACTCGCTTCACACCACAAATAGCTTCTCTATTGCTTACTCACATGCCCAGATCAAGTGCTAGACTGGTGCCCAGATCAAGTGCTAGACCTGCGCTCCAATGATACAAGGAAATTTCACAAGCATAATCTGCACTCGGTACCAAATAGATGGTTCCTAATCAAAGATTTATGTGAAATCATCCTCTTTATAAATTTTTCTTTTTAAAAATAGCGTATGAACAAATGAACAGGTAAGACGCGTTTCGTATATATGTATAGTTCACTTCCTCAGTGACCCTATGAAATGCGTCTGACCTATTCATTTGTTTGTACGCTATTTTTAAAATTGTTTTGAATAAAGATGGTTTTACACACATCTTTGATTTTGAGTTGTATATTAGGTACCAAGTGTGGATTATTCTTGTGAAATTTTACTCTTGGTGTACAATATGGTGTACATATTTTTACTCTTGTACCTACCACACTACCACACTAGTGAGGCTAGGGATATGTTAGTGAGACTGGGGACACTAGTGAGGCTAGGAATATGTTAGTAAGACTGGGGACACTAGTGAGGCTAGGGATATGTTAGTAAGACTGGGGACACTAGTGAGGCTAGGGATATGTTAGTAAGACTGGGGACACTAGTGAGGCTTGGGATATGTTAGTAAGACTTGGGACACTAGTGAGGCTAGGGGTATGTTAGTAAGACTGGGGACACTAGTGAGGCTAGGTGTATGTTAGTAAGACTGAGGACACTAGTGAGGCTAGGGGTATGTTAGTAAGACTGAGGACACTAGTGAGGCTAGGGGTATGTTAGTAAGACTGGGGACACTAGTGAGGCTAGGGGTATGTTAGTAAGACTGGGGACACTAGTGAGGCTAGGGATATGTTAGTAAGACTGGGGACACTAGTGAGGCTAGGGATATGTTAGTAAGACTGGGGACACTAGTGAGGCTAGGGGTATGTTAGTAAGACTGGGGACACTAGTGAGACTAGGGATATGTTAGTAAGACTGGGGACACTAGTGAGGCTAGGGATATGTTAGTGACTGGGGACACTAGTGAGGCTAGGGATATGTTAGTAAGACTGGGGACACTAGTGAGGCTAGGGATATGTTAGTAAGACTGGGGACACTAGTGAGGCTAGGGGTATGTTAGTAAGACTGGGGACACTAGTGAGGCTAGGGATATGTTAGTGAGACTGGGGACACTAGTGAAGCTAGGGGTATGTTAGTAAGACTGGGGACACTAGTGAGGCTAGGGGTATGTTAGTGAGACTGGGGACACTAGTGAGGCTAGGGATATGTTAGTGAGACTGGGGACACTAGTGAGGCTAGGGGTATGTTAGTAAGACTGGGGACACTAGTGAGGCTAGGGATATGTTAGTGAGACTGGGGACACTAGTGAGGCTAGGGGTATGTTAGTAAGACTGGGGACACTAGTGAGGCTAGGGATATGTTAGTGACTGGGGACACTAGTGAGGCTAGGGATATGTTAGTGACTGGGGACACTAGTGAGGCTAGGGGTATGTTAGTAAGACTGGGGACACTAGTGAGGCTAGGGATATGTTAGTGACTGGGGACACTAGTGAGGCTAGCGGTATGTTAGTGAGACTGGGGACACTTGTGAAGCTAGGGGTATGTTTGGGAGACTGGGGACACTAGTGAGGCTAGGGATATGTTAGTGACTGGGGACACTAGTGAGGCTAGGGATATGTTAGTAAGACTGGGGACACTAGAGAGGCTAGGGGTATGTTAGTGAGACTGGGGACACTAGTGAGGCTAGGGGTATGTTAGTGAGACTGGGGACACTAGTGAGGCTAGGGGTATGTTAGTAAGACTGGGGACACTAGTGAGGCTAGGGATATGTTAGTGAGACTGGGGACACTAGTGAGGCTAGGGGTATGTTAGTAAGACTGAGGACACTAGTGAGGCTAGGGGTATGTTAGTAAGACTGAGGACACTAGTGAAGCTAGGGATATGTTAGTAAGACTGGGGACACTAGTGAGGCTAGGGGTATGTTAGTAAGACTGGGGACACTAGTGAGGCTAGGGGTATGTTAGTAAGACTGGGGACACTAGTGAGGCTAGGGATATGTTAGTGAGACTGGAGACACTAGTGAGGCTAGGGGTATGTTTGGGAGACTGGGGACACTAGTGAGGCTAGGGATATGTTAGTGACTGGGGACACTAGTGAGGCTAGGGATATGTTAGTAAGACTGGGGACACTAGTGAGGCTATTGGTATGTTAGTAAGACTGGGGACACTAGTGAGGCTAGGGGTATGTTAGTAAGACTGGGGACACTAGTGAGGCTAGGGATATGTTAGTGACTGAGGACACTAGTGAGGCTAGGGATATGTTAGTGACTGGGGACACTAGTGAGGCTAGGGATATGTTAGTAAGTTTGGGGACACTAATGAGGCTAGGGGTATGTTAGTAAGACTGGGGACACTAGTGAGGCTAGGGGTATGTTAGTGACTGGGGACACTAGTGAGGCTAGGGATATGTTAGTGAGACTGGGAACACTAGTGAGGCTAGGGTTATGTTTATTAGACTGGGGACACTAGTGAGGCTAGGGATATGTTAGTGACTGGGGACACTAGTGAGGCTAGGGATATGTTAGTAAGACTGGGGACACTAGAGAGGCTAGGGGTATGTTAGTAAGACTGAGGACACTAGTGAGGCTAGGGGTATGTTAGTAAGACTGGGGCACTAGTGAGGCTAGGGGTATGTTAGTAAGACTGGGGACACTAGTGAGGCTAGGGGTATGTTAGTAAGACTGGGGACACTAGTGAGGCTAGGGGTATGTTAGTAAGACTGGGGACACTAGTGAGGCTAGGGGTATGTTAGTAAGACTGGGGATACTAGTGAGGCTAGGGGTATGTTAGTGAGACTGGGGACACTAGTGAGGCTAGGGATATGTCAGTAAGACTGGGGACACTAGTGAGGCTAGGGATATGTTAGTAAGACTGGGGACACTAGTGAGGCTAGGGATATGTTAGTAAAACTGGGGACACTAGTGAGGCTAGGGATATGTTAGTGACTGGGGACACTAGTGAGGCTAGGGATATGTTAGTAAGACTGGGGACACTAGAGAGGCTAGGGGTATGTTAGTAAGACTGGGGACACTAGTGAGGCTAGGGGTATGTTAGTAAGACTGGGGACACTAGTGAGGCTAGGGGTATGTTAGTAAGACTGGGGACACTAGTGAGGCTAGGGGTATGTTAGTAAGACTGGGGACACTAGTGAGGCTAGGGATATGTTAGTAAGACTGGGGACACTAGTGAGGCTAGGGATATGTTAGTAAGACTGGGGACACTAGTGAGGCTAGGGGTATGTTAGTAAGACTGGGGACACTAGTGAGACTAGGGATATGTTAGTAAGACTGGGGACACTAGTGAGGCTAGGGATATGTTAGTGACTGGGGACACTAGTGAGGCTAGGGATATGTTAGTAAGACTGGGGACACTAGTGAGGCTAGGGATATGTTAGTAAGACTGGGGACACTAGTGAGGCTAGGGGTATGTTAGTAAGACTGGGGACACTAGTGAGGCTAGGGATATGTTAGTGAGACTGGGGACACTAGTGAAGCTAGGGGTATGTTAGTAAGACTGGGGACACTAGTGAGGCTAGGGGTATGTTAGTGAGACTGGGGACACTAGTGAGGCTAGGGATATGTTAGTGAGACTGGGGACACTAGTGAGGCTAGGGGTATGTTAGTAAGACTGGGGACACTAGTGAGGCTAGGGATATGTTAGTGAGACTGGGGACACTAGTGAGGCTAGGGGTATGTTAGTAAGACTGGGGACACTAGTGAGGCTAGGGATATGTTAGTGACTGGGGACACTAGTGAGGCTAGGGATATGTTAGTGACTGGGGACACTAGTGAGGCTAGGGGTATGTTAGTAAGACTGGGGACACTAGTGAGGCTAGGGATATGTTAGTGACTAGGGACACTAGTGAGGCTAGCGGTATGTTAGTGAGACTGGGGACACTTGTGAAGCTAGGGGTATGTTTGGGAGACTGGGGACACTAGTGAGGCTAGGGATATGTTAGTGACTGGGGACACTAGTGAGGCTAGGGATATGTTAGTAAGACTGGGGACACTAGAGAGTCTAGGGGTATGTTAGTGAGACTGGGGACACTAGTGAGGCTAGGGGTATGTTAGTGAGACTGGGGACACTAGTGAGGCTAGGGGTATGTTAGTAAGACTGGGGACACTAGTGAGGCTAGGGATATGTTAGTGAGACTGGGGACACTAGTGAGGCTAGGGGTATGTTAGTAAGACTGAGGACACTAGTGAGGCTAGGGGTATGTTAGTAAGACTGAGGACACTAGTGAAGCTAGGGATATGTTAGTAAGACTGGGGACACTAGTGAGGCTAGGGGTATGTTAGTAAGACTGGGGACACTAGTGAGGCTAGGGGTATGTTAGTAAGACTGGGGACACTAGTGAGGCTAGGGATATGTTAGTGAGACTGGAGACACTAGTGAGGCTAGGGGTATGTTTGGGAGACTGGGGACACTAGTGAGGCTAGGGATATGTTAGTGACTGGGGACACTAGTGAGGCTAGGGATATGTTAGTAAGACTGGGGACACTAGTGAGGCTAGGGGTATGTTAGTAAGACTGGGGACACTAGTGAGGCTAGGGGTATGTTAGTAAGACTGGGGACACTAGTGAGGCTAGGGATATGTTAGTGACTGAGGACACTAGTGAGGCTAGGGATATGTTAGTGACTGGGGACACTAGTGAGGCTAGGGATATGTTAGTAAGTTTGGGGACACTAATGAGGCTAGGGGAATGTTAGTAAGACTGGGGACACTAGTGAGGCTAGGGGTATGTTAGTGACTGGGGACACTAGTGAGGCTAGGGATATGTTAGTGAGACTGGGGACACTAGTGAGGCTAGGGTTATGTTTATTAGACTGGGGACACTAGTGAGGCTAGGGATATGTTAGTGACTGGGGACACTAGTGAGGCTAGGGATATGTTAGTAAGACTGGGGACACTAGAGAGGCTAGGGGTATGTTAGTAAGACTGAGGACACTAGTGAGGCTAGGGGTATGTTAGTAAGACTGGGGCACTAGTGAGGCTAGGGGTATGTTAGTAAGACTGGGGACACTAGTGAGGCTAGGGGTATGTTAGTAAGACTGGGGACACTAGTGAGGCTAGGGGTATGTTAGTAAGACTGGGGACACTAGTGAGGCTAGGGGTATGTTAGTGAGACTGGGGACACTAGTGAGGCTAGGGATATGTCAGTAAGACTGGGGACACTAGTGAGGCTAGGGATATGTTAGTAAGACTGGGGACACTAGTGAGGCTAGGGATATGTTAGTAAAACTGGGGACACTAGTGAGGCTAGGGATATGTTAGTGACTGGGGACACTAGTGAGGCTAGGGATATGTTAGTAAGACTGGGGACACTAGAGAGGCTAGGGGTATGTTAGTAAGACTGGGGACACTAGTGAGGCTAGGGGTATGTTAGTAAGACTGGGGACACTAGTGAGGCTAGGGGTATGTTAGTAAGACTGGGGACACTAGTGAGGCTAGGGGTATGTTAGTAAGACTGGGGACACTAGTGAGGCTAGGGATATGTTAGTAAGACTGGGGACACTAGTGAGGCTAGGGATATGTTAGTAAGACTGGGGACACTAGTGAGGCTAGGGATATGTTAGTAAAACTGGGGACACTAGTGAGGCTAGGGATATGTTAGTGAGACTGGGGACACTAGTGAGGCTAGGGGTATGTTAGTAAGACTGGGGAAACTAGTGAGGCTAGGGATATGTTAGTAAGACTGGGGACACTAGAGAGGCTAGGGATATGTTAGTAAGACTGGGGACACTAGTGAGGCTAGGGGTATGTTAGTAAGACTGGGGACACTAGTGAGGCTAGGGGTATGTTAGTGAGACTGGGGACACTAGTGAGGCTAGGGGTATGTTAGTAAGACTGGGGACACTAGTGAGGCTAGGGGTATGTTAGTAAGACTGGGGACACTAGTGAGGCTAGGGGTATGTTAGTGACTGGGGACACTAGTGAGGCTAGGGGTATGTTAGTAAGACTGGGGACACTAGTGAGGCTAGGGGTATGTTAGTAAGACTGGGGACACTAGAGAGGCTAGGGATATGTTAGTAAGACTGGGGACACTAGTGAGGCTAGGGGTATGTTAGTAAGACTGGGGACACTAGTGAGGCTAGGGATATGTTAGTAAGACTGGGGACACTAGTGAGGCTAGGGGTATGTTAGTAAGACTGGGGACACTAGTGAGGCTAGGGATATGTTAGTAAGACTGGGGACACTAGTGAGGCTAGGGATATGTTAGTGACTGGGGACACTAGTGAGGCTAGGGATATGTTAGTAAGACTGGGGATACTAGTGAGGCTAGGGGTATGTTAGTAAGACTGGGGACATTAGTGAGGCTAGGGGTATGTTAGTAAGACTGGGGACACTAATGAGGCTAGGGGTATGTTAGTAAGACTGGGGATACTAGTGAGGCTAGGGGTATGTTAGTAAGACTGGGGACATTAGTGAGGCTAGGGGTATGTTAGTAAGACTGGGGACACTAGTGAGGCTAGGGGTATGTTAGTAAGACTGGGGACACTAGTGAGGCTAGGGATATGTTAGTAAGACTGGGGACACTAGTGAGGCTAGGGATATGTTAGTAAGACTGGGGACACTAGTGAGGCTAGGGGTATGTTAGTAAGACTGGGGACACTAGTGAGGCTAGGGATATGTTAGTAAGACTGGGGACACTAGTGAGGCTAGGGATATGTTAGTGACTGGGGACACTAGTGAGGCTAGGGATATGTTAGTAAGACTGGGGATACTAGTGAGGCTAGGGGTATGTTTATTAGACTGGGGATACTAGTGAGGCTAGGGATATGTTAGTAAGACTGGGGATACTAGTGAGGCTAGGGATATGTTAGTAAGACTGGGGACACTAGTGAGGCTAGGGGTATGTTAGTAAGACTGGGGACACTAGTGAGGCTAGGGGTATGTTTGGGAGACTGGGGACACTAATGAGGCTAGGGGTATGTTAGTAAGACTGGGGACATTAGTGAGGCTAGGGGTATGTTAGTAAGACTGGGGACATTAGTGAGGCTAGGGGTATGTTAGTAAGACTGGGGACACTAATGAGGCTAGGGGTATGTTAGTAAGACTGGGGACACTAGTGAGGCTAGGGGTATGTTAGTAAGACTGGGGACACTAGTGAGGCTAGGGGTATGTTAGTAAGACTGGGGACACTAGTGAGGCTAGGGATATGTTAGTGAGACTGGGGACACTAGTGAGGCTAGGGGTATGTTAGTAAGACTGGGGACACTAGTGAGGCTAGGGATATGTTAGTAAGACTGGGGATACTAGTGAGGCTAGGGATATGTTAGTAAGACTGGGGACACTAGTGAGGCTAGGGATATGTTAGTGACTGGGGACACTAGTGAAGCTAGGGATATGTTAGTGACTGCGGACACTAATGAGGCTAGGAATATGTTAGTAAGACTGGGGACACTAGTGAGGCTAGGGGTATGTTAGTGAGACTGGGGACACTAGTGAGGCTAGGGGTATGTTAGTAAGACTGGGGACACTAGTGAGGCTAGGGATATGTTAGTGACTGGGGACACTAGTGAGGCTAGGGATATGTTAGTGACTGGGGACACTAGTGAGGCTAGGGATATGTTAGTAAGACTGGGGACACTAGTGAGGCTAGGGATATGTTAGTAAGACTGGGGACACTAGTGAGGCTAGGGGTATGTTAGTAAGACTGGGGACACTAGTGAGGCTAGGGGTATGTTAGTAAGACTGGGGACACTAGTGAGGCTAGGGATATGTTAGTAAGACTGGGGACACTAGTGAGGCTAGGGGTATGTTAGTAAGACTGGGGATACTAGTGAGGCTAGGGATATGTTAGTAAGACTGGGGACACTAGTGAGGCTAGGGATATGTTAGTAAGACTGGGGACACTAGTGAGGCTAGGGATATGTTAGTGACTGGGGACACTAGTGAGGCTAGGGATATGTTAGTAAGACTGGGGACACTAGTGAGGCTAGGGGTATGTTAGTAAGACTGGGGACATTAGTGAGGCTAGGGGTATGTTAGTAAGACTGGGGACATTAGTGAGGCTAGGGGTATGTTAGTAAGACTGGGGACATTAGGGAGGCTAGGGGTATGTTAGTGAGACTGGGGACACTAGTGAGGCTAGGGATATGTTAGTGAGACTGGGGACACTAGTGAGGCTAGGGATATGTTAGTGAGACTGGGGACACTAGTGAGGCTAGGGATATGTTAGTGAGACTGGGGACACTAGTGAGGCTAGGGGTATGTTAGTGAGACTGGGGACACTAGTGAGGCTAGGGGTATGTTAGTAAGACTGGGGACACTAGTGAGGCTAGGGATATGTTAGTGACTGGGGACACTAGTGAGGCTAGGGATATGTTAGTAAGACTGGGGATACTAGTGAGGCTAGGGGTATGTTAGTAAGACTGGGGATACTAGTGAGGCTAGGGGTATGTTAGTGAGACTGGGGATACTAGTGAGGCTAGGGATATGTTAGTAAGACTGGGGATACTAGCGAGGCTAGGGGTATGTTTATTAGACTGGGGACACTAGTGGGGCTTGGGAATTAGGACTGGCAAGAGGGTAGGGGGTCTGGAGATACTCTTGGAAAAGGAGAAACTAGTGGGGCTGGAGATTCTAGTGAATCTGAGGAGAATAGTAGTATGTGCAGGCACTAGTGAGGCAGGGGTGGGGGTCAATAGTAAGACTACAGAAAATAGTAGGAAATGAAGAAGCTAGTGAGGCAGGGGAATCAAGGGGAGCTTGGGACACTAGTGGGGCTTGGGAATTAGGATTGGCTGGGCAGGTGTAGGGGGTTGGAGACACTAGTGCAAATGGAGACACTAGTGGGGCTGGAGATGATAGTGGGACTAGAGATAAAAGTAGGATGCGCAGACACTGGGGAGGCAGAAGAATCAAGAGGAGCTGGGGACACTAGTGAGGCGAGAGTTTGTTTGCCTGGTTGTGCCTTACTCATTTTACTTATGTACATTTTTTTTTTTTTAAATCCACACATTTCTGGTGTATAACATACACTTCCTCTACCTACATATGCCTTGTCAGTGGCAAACTTCATTGATCTACTACCTCCCCTGCCAAAATGTACTTTCGCGACCATCCTGCTGTATGTTTTTATGCATTACCCTTTCTATCTCAACAAGATTTCTGTCTCTATCCAGACACACTTTTTCTTTATCGATTCTCATATACTCAGGTATTTTTCTTCTTGGCTCAGGGATAGTAATAATGATTTCATATTTCTGTGACTTGGTATCCTCTCCATCCCATGCACCTCCAGATATCTCACATTATGGAAGAATGCCTGACATTTCATGCACATAAATTTTTTGATGTGGGCCTGATTCAGCCTGCGTCTGCAACAGTCTATGAATATTCCAGCCCAGGTAAGAAATCTGCAGGAAATTACTTTTCAACTTAATGAGCATTTCACCATAGAACCTTGAAACATCTCAGATGTATACTGGTTTAAATAACCTGCTTTTCCCTATTGTAACAGAAAATCGCTGCACAAAATTCTATCACATGGAAAAGGACAGCGCACAATTGAAGACAATCTGCTATGAAGGCGTGTGCCGATGTGTAGAGGGTGAGACAGATTGTGGTATAACATTGTGCACATTATTGTGTTTTGTTTAAGTGTTTAAGTGTAACTTCTATCCAATGGGTAAGACAGAGCAAGGAACAGGAGCAAGGTGTGTAAATTATACTTACGTGCAGAGATTGAGATTGTGGGGCATATTTATCAATGTGCAAGCGGACATGATATGAAGTAGCATATCATATCCGCTGCACACTATAAATGCCAACAGCATACGCAATGCCGTCCCCTGAAGATTCACGGCCAATCGGCCACTAGCAGGGGGTGTCAATCAACCTGATCAAATACGATCGGGTTGATTGACACCCCCTGCTAGTGGCCGATTGGCCGTGAATCTTCAGGGGACGGCATTGCAGCAGCAGATGATTTCTGTCCGCTGTCTCAGAACAGGTGGACAAGTTATTGAGCAGCAGTCTTTAGACCGCTGCTTCATAACTTCTGTTTCTGGCAAGCCTGAAGGCTGGCTGGAGACAAGGGGCATCAAGCTCCATATGGAGCTTGATAAATATGCCCCTGTAGGTTTTCAGTATGCACCAGGAACTATATGGACAACTATATGCCCTATCTAAATCATGAAAGTTTAATTTTGACTAGACTGTCTCTTTAAGGACTCTATATAATAATGATGTGTAGCAGCATTAGAACCTTTGTTTTATACGTATAAGTCACATCTACAATGGCAGCTTTGGGTTCTGAAACTTCAACTAAGCCAACTGGTTCCAAACATCTGTCTGATTCAGCTTCTGAAGAGGACACTTGTGACACTGACTACTTAGCCAGCCCTGCCACAATAGCATTCCCTTCCCAAAGTCCATTAAATAAACACTTGGAGTAGCGGACGCTGTTCCTTCTTCTTTCTCTGACTGGTTAAACCTACCCTTGACTTTTTCAGAAGAATTCCATGTATTTGATGGCCTAAAACAGCAATTTGTGGAGGAGCCTTCTAAAAAATAAGCAACTGTTGGTTCCTGAAAAACAATATAAAAGTTTTATTTTGCCTAAATCTAGTTCAAAATGGTTTTCTTCTCCATCTAATGTAGATGATGCTATTATTAGATTATGTAAACAATTACTTTTGTCTGCAGATGATGGTGGAATTGTTCAGGACATAATGGAGAACAAGAATATAATCTTATTTTAAAAGGGGCATATTGGCAGCAGGGAACCATGTGTGATATATGAACGCTGCCTCAGTTGCAGCTAACGTCCTTATTACCATATTTATCATGTCTAAAATAAAAGTTGTTAATGATGAGCTATCTGCTGCTGTTGCAGAAGTTGCTTGTTTGTGTTTATCACTACTTGTGTGAGTTTTAAAATGACTATGTCCACCACGGCTGATGGAAAAACTAGATGCCCATGAGTTGTTACCGCACACACATACACAGTTGCTGCTGAGAGAACAAATTGCTGCCAAAGCTGAGTCAGTCACCAGAAGTTACCACACACAACCCACTCATTGCATAACTGATGGAGATTACTACAAGTTATATGCACTTAGGGCTCGATGAGTGAAAGCTCTCTGGGCTGGCGAGATTATTAAAGAATGCTCGCCAGTCCTTCTATTTCCCTGGTGGAATGATCTAAAGCCTCTTTTTACCCTGAAAACAGGGAGTCTCGCTAAGGGGCGTATACTGCATTTTCATATGAAATGTGCACAACAAAATTTGTATTTTAAACATCATACAAAACAAATATTTGAACCATTCACACAAAAATAAGCAGGGAAAAATTGTATTTTTAAGGTGCATCAAAAATCGTAACAAAATTCTTCACCAAAAATCATATGTTAATAAAAAAGTAAAATTTGTATGTAATTTACACAGGAATAAATCAAATGAAATATGCACAGCGTAAATCATAATTGTAGTACACTAGATGTGCAAAAATCACACAAATTTTAACTTATAAATACAAAATGCAAAGCGTAATTGTTGTTTTTTCGTAAAATGGGCGTTCCATGGGCGTATATGAAAATGTCTCTCTAATCCCAGCGTAATTGTATAAAGATTTTCGCACAGATCTCACAGTTTTTTCTCGCCAACTAAAAGGTGGCGAGCTTTTCTCAAAACAATACGAACACTTTTAACCCCAAAAGAAAAACAAATGCATACTAAAATATAGGCAAATGTAAGATGCTATACGCAGAAAGCAGCATAATGTGAGTTATATTGGCTGCAGGATTTTAATTTTAAAGTGCTCCCCCTGCTCCCTGATAACTTCGCACTAAGGAGCGAAGTTTCCCTAACCAGCGAGCTTCATTACTTTTAATAGGAGCCATCTCGCCACTTGCAGGGATTGCCCCTTTTTTTACGATCATTGCACCGGGGCAGCCCTGCGAGAGTCAGCGAGAAGAAGAAGGTTTGAGCTGGCGAAGATTATATCATCGAGCCCTTAGTAATTGCACGCACATCCTGAATTAATATTATTGCTCAAATACAAAAACCTACGTAGCTTTTATTGTGTTACTGTTTGTGGCAAAACCTTGCAGCAACCTACATGAAAACCCTGTGATTCTCCTGTTACTTTATTGTTTTTCATTTATTTGTTTTTTTGTGCGTTTGCCAACTTGAAAGCAAAAAAAGAAAGAAAAAGAAAATAAAGGAAGCCCAAAAATATTCTAATCACAAAACTATGGTGTATTTTCAAATTACAGTATTGATCACATGTTGTGCTTCTTTGCAACAGATAAAGATTTCTAACTTTCAGCCGCTATTGTCAGTGCGTTGTTACAGATCTCACAATCACTAACTGCGCCTGAAGCTCCTCTCTAAACTCATTGTCTTCCAGGTCCAACAGAAGAGTGTTTCATGCCACACACCAAGGCCACAAGTAATTCCCGACTGAAAAAAGTGTGTCAGGAAGATACCAGCTATGGTGAGCACTCTATAGTCTAACCTAGCTAATCTTCTTCATACATACATTATATTGTAACTCAGTATGGGGGATGTCACCAGTACCTTTATTGCGTTTCTACTAAATGACAGTTGTATCTATGGCTGTTTTATTTGCTACTTCGTCTTTTGAAGTGGTTGATCCAACCATTGGTTCCCAAGCAAGCAGCACTCCCTGTCGGAGGTGGTGGGATTACTGAGGTGGGTAAGGGAAAGTAAGTGTATACTATGCGCTGCACTAAAACATATAAAATTGTACCTATACAGATACTTATTCTATAATGTATAATACAAGATGAATCGCACAACAATATATATCTCTGTATACAACAACACTCAAAACCAAAGTTATATGATCACAGGGTCTGCTTAAAATCCCCCACGTAAGGAAAAAAAGTAGATATGTGCAATTCGGTTCGGTTCGATTCGGAAATTCTGAAAATTCGGCGATTCAAATCGAACCGAATTTCCGAATTAAAATACTGCCGAATTTCGCAAATAAATCTGAATTACTTCGGATTTATTGGGTAAATTCGGATGGCCATGGATTACACTAGTATTGTACAGTATATTAGGTTATATCACTCTGCTATGGGTTACACCTAATATACAGTATATAATACTAGTCTAATCCCACCTAACACTTACCGAAATTCCGAATTTCCGAACCGAACCGAATCGAACCAAATCCAGCCGAATTTCTTCGAATCCGAAATGAATCCGAAACGAATCGATTCAAAATTTTACGAATTCTAATCGATCCGAACCGAACTTCGAAAAATTCCGAATCGATCCGAACCAAACCGAATTTTTTCGCCATGCACATGTCTACCTACAACCCAAAAATCAGTCCACAACAATGGATAAAGGAATGTTCCAGTAGTGGTTGTTTGTGGATATGGATGAATGCTCTTTTAAAAGAGTCCCATCACAAACTCTGCGTAGAAAACTGTAAAAACACAAATAGGAACAGGAGCGCACAAACGCATCTAAGTGCAGATTAAAAAGACACCTTTAATACGGTAGTGCCCTATTACAGAAACGCACTCACAATTTATAAAATTTAGTATGTATAGGTGATATATCCCCTTTTAAACATTCTTCCCCAATTACTGATACCCCTTTATCGTGGGGGATGCTAGTATAAAGGGCAGAGACGTCACAAGTGACCCAAAAATGATTTGGATATGTTTTTAAATTTGTCATGAAGGTACATTACTTTTTATAGTCTCTTTATCCTTAAGGGTTAATAGGAGGAGCACTTACCTTCATGCCTTTAAAAGACAGGAAGGAAGTACTTGTGATCACTCTTGAAAAAGTTCCAGTTTGGAACGAAACATACGTCAAGTGAAGTAATTAAGAAGGTGAGGCTACGGTAGTGTGCTTGTAATCTATAACAAGCATAATGTGGGCTGAGGGCTGATCTTAGGTATTTTTATTGTAATTTCAAGGTTTTGTACCCGTGCTTTGTATCCTGTGAATTACGGATATTATACTGAACACTTCTCATAGAGAAATCCACAGCGTGTCACAAAGGCACCACTTACAATGGGCGTATAATCACACCTCCCACTTGGAAGGACTGTAACGGGTCTAAGGACATCCAATTGGTCAAGCTGGAAACACACCCCATCTTGTGATTGGTGGAAACGCTGACTTGGGCTACTCTTTACTGGGGAGAAGACGTCAGAGCGGGTTTGCAGTTTTAATAACTGTTGTCACAGAGCTGTTTTATATTTTATAAATTGTGAGTGCGTTTCTGTAATAGGGTATTACAGTATTAAAGGTGTCTTTTTAATCTGCACTTAGATGCGTTTGTTTTTACTGAGGTGGGTGCCAATAGGCGAAAGAGCTGGAAGGGGGGGGGTGCTGGGATTAACATAGGGGCGGTTAGTAGGCAAGGAGTGGAAGAGGTCTCTAGTAGGCCCCTACAAGGAAAATTATCATAATTTGCTGCACACGCAATGTATTTTTGACTACAATTGTGCAGTACGACGTTGGATTTCTTGAAAATCAATTATTTGCTATGGATACCCAACCGTAAACTATAAAATTTATGTTTAACATCTGTGCTCCTTACCTGTAATCACCTCTAAAGAGAAACAAAAAAACAAAGATTATATATTAGATACTGTTTTTATTGTACATATTTTTTATTACAATTATATTTTCCACTTTATTAAAATAAGTAATATATATATTTCTGCCCTATGCATAGGTCTAGCTTAAATTCTGTAGGTATGTGCTTGCATATATTTTTATATGTAAATACATATTGATATTTCCATAAGAACATAGGTGCAACTATTCCTATACATGGGACAACAATAAATATAACATATTACAATTTAATTCTATATTGAACCATTTGCATTATTTGCAAGTTTTAAAATCTCAATAGGAAATAGGTCTCAAAAAGCTCCTTTTTCCTCTTTTACACCTAGTTGAGCTGGGTGTAATTTTTCTCAATGTATCGACAGCCTCCGACAGTGTATTAACGGTTTTCGCTTTCATTGGAAACCTGGTATAAGTTATCAATAGCCAATAGGATTTTTCCTACCTTAATTCCGATTGGCTGATAGGATTCTATCAGCCAAACGAAACTGTAGGGACGCCATCTTGGATGACGTCACTTAAAGGACCAGTCATTCAGTTGTCGGCCGTCGGATGAAGAGGATGCTCCGCGTCGGATGTCTTGAAGATGGACCCGCTCCGCTCTGGAAGGATGAAGATAGAAGATGCCGCCTGGATGAAGACTTCTGCCGGTCTGGAGGTCCTCTTCTGGCCGGATAGGATGAAGACTTCGGACCCTCTGGAGGACCACTTGTGCCCGGCTGGGTGAAGACGTCTCAAGGTAGGGTGATCTTCAATGGGGTAGTGTTAGTTTTTTTTAAGGGGGGATTGGGTGGGTTTTAGAGTAGGGTTGGGTGTGTGGGTGGTGGGTTTTAATGTTGGGGGGGGTATTGTATTTTTTTTTTACAGGTGAAAGAGCTGATTACTTTGGGACAATGCCCCGCAAAAGGCCCTTTTAAGGGCTATTTGTAATTTAGTATAGGGTAGGGAATTTTATTATTTTGGGGGGCTTTTTTATTTTATTAGGGGGATTAGATTAGGTGCAATTATTTTAAAATTCTTGTAATTCTTTTTTTATTTTGTGTAATTTAGTGTTTGTTTTTATTCGTAATTTAGTTTATTTAATTTAATTGTAATTAATTGTAGGTAGTTTAGGTAATTAGTTTAATTATAGTGTAGTGTTAGGTGTAATTGTAACTTAGGTTAGGGTTTATTTTACAGGTACTTTTGTATTTATTTTAGCTAGGTAGTTATTAAATAGTTAATAACTATTTAATAACTATTCTACCTAGTTAAAATAAATATAAAGTTGCCTGTAAAATAAAAATAAACCCTAAGATAGATTATTAATTATATTGTAGCTATCTTAGGGTTTATTTTATAGGTAAGTATTTAGTTTTAAATAGGATTAATTTATTTAATTGTAGTAATTTAATTTTGTTTTATTTAAATTATATTTAAGTTAGGGGGGTTAGGGTTAGATTTAGATTTAGGGGTTAATAAATTTAATATAGTAGCAGCGACGTTGGGGGCGGCAGATTAGGGGTTAATAAATGTAGGTAGGTGTCGGCGATGTTAGGGACGGCAGATTAGGGCTTAATAAAATGTAACTAGTGTTTGCGAGGCGGGAGTGCGGCGGTTTAGGGGTTAATACATTTATTAAAGTGGCGGCGATGTCCGGTCGGCAGATTAGGGGTTAAACATTTTAGTTAAGTGTTTGCGATGTGGGGTGGGAGGCTCGGTTTAGGGGTTAATCGGTAGTTTATGGGTGTTAGTATACTTTTTAGCACTTTAGTTAACAGTTTTATGTTACAGCGTTAGCCCATAAAACTCTTAACTACTGACTTTTATATGCGGTAGGAGTCTTGCCAGGAGAGGGTCTACCGCTCACTTTTTCAGGCGATCGTAAAATCGCGGAAAAAAAGTGAGTGGTAGTCTGCCTGACTCGTAATACCAGCGGGCGTTAAAAAGCAGCGTTGGGACCCCTCAACGCTGCTTTTTAAGGCTAATGCAAGACTCGTAATCTAGCCGTTTATTTGAAAAAAAAAGGCATCTAAGCTATTTTTTTGCTTTAGGACCCTGGACAGCACTTTTTTATTGGTGGGTGAATTTATCCACCAATCAGCAAGAACAACCCAGGTTGTTCACCAAAAAATGGGCCGGCATCTAAACTTACATTCTTGCTTTTCAAATAAAGATACCAAGAGAATGAAGAAAAATAATAATAGGAGTAAATTAGAAAGTTGCTTAAAACTGCATGCTCTTTCTGAATCACGAAAGAAAACATTTGGGTTCAGTGTCCCTTTAAGATAGATAATTATCAAATTTGCTTTGTTCTTTTGGTATTCTTTATAGAGGATACCTAGTTAGGTAGCATGCAGATGTCTAGAACACTGTTTGGCAGTAAGCACTATATATAGCGCTCTTGCAAATGTATAACATTGCTAAAAGCATTTTTGACATATAGTGCTGCAGACACGTGTACACGCCCAAACCTACCTACCTGTTTTTCACAGGATACCATGAGAACCAAGTAAAATAAAAATAAAAACTTTTTGGGGGGGTTTCCTGTCCCTTTAGCAATTCTTTGAATAGTGAAGCAATTAATAAATGTGCTATATAAGGCTCTTGCCCAGTGACTATTAACGTTAAAAAGCTGTACGGAATAATATTTTTACAGTGTATGGTAGGGTGCTCTAAATGTCAGTTTATGGAACCAAGGGGCAGTGGCCTGAAAAAGCAGGGAACCACTGCTATAAATGATTACTAATGATCATATCCTCCAGCACATGCTTACTGGGGCAGGAGTGACATCACTTCCTTCTGAGCATGTGAAGGTCATACTTGGATTTTGCTCAGCTATGTTGTAGAAAAATAGCAAAAGACGAACCTGATAATAGGTGGGTATGGATGGGCATTTATATTCTAAAAGGCTGTCAAGAAGTGCATGAGAGAAGATGCTGATTTCTTTTATCAGATGGTGAGAGTCCTCGTCATAACATGAAGGAATTCCCCTCCTGACCACTAGGAGGAGACAAAAGGAATCCCACAACTCCAAAGCTTTATTTTTTTTAAATATATCTTTCTTTATTAACAACAATGGATATATTCATACATGCATATGGTGCAATTTCTTAGCCAAAGGAAAATAACAATATACAAGATACAACATTGCATCAAGTTTATCATTTGCATACTAGATACATACAAGATCTATTCACATCAGATCTATGTTCACTTAATTATTAAATATCCATACAAAAGAACGATAGAAACAGACGTCAAAATACTGTTAACTCCATCGGGGATATGTATCAAACCGTCAACCGCAAATACGCCGGAATTCTGCAGCGTAATTGTTGCGAGCTTGATCCGACCTAGTTATCAAAGCCTACAGACTGGCAAAAGTTGAAATCTGTGACGTAACATACGATCCGCCGGTCGATGCTTACGTCATTACAGATGTTCCGAGTACACATTCGGCTCTATTTGACACTTTTTCAAAGTTATCAAATAGTTAACCGGTACGCTTGCGGCTATTCCGGCCCAGCTTACCTGGTTTTCAATCTGCCACCCTGGAGGCCGCGAATGCCATAGGAATCAATGGGAGTCTGAAAGCAGCGAAAGTTTATGTTCGATGCTGCCACATATCCCATTGATTTCTATGGTAGAAAATGTGTAACGTTTACACCTAACACCCTAACATAAGCCCCGCGTTTACACACCCCTAATCTGCCGCCCCGACATCGGCGCAACCTAAATAAAATTTATTAATCCTTATTAGGCTGCTCCCCAACCCCGCCGCAACCTAAATAAAAGTAATAACCCCTATCCCGCCGCTCCCGGACCCCGCCACCACTAAATAAAGTTATTAACCCCTATTCTGCCCCTCCCGGACCCCGCCTCCACTAAATAAATGTATTAACCCTTAAACCGCCAGCCCACCACATTGCCATATACTAAATTAAGCTATTAACGCCTAAACCTAACAACCCGCTAACTTTAAATTAAAATTACAACATCCCTATCTTACAATAAATTAAAACAGTAATGTAGAATTAAAATAAACTATTTTTAAACTATTAATTAACCAACCCTAACTATTATACTACACTTAAATTAAACTACCAATTAAATTAACTAAATGACATATTAAAAACCCTAACCCTATTCAAATTATTTAAATATACTATTTAACCTTATTAAAAATTACTAAATGTCAGGGTGCCGGGAATCAGACTGAGACGAGAAGTGCAAAAATAATCACACCTTTATTAATAGCAAAAAATAATAAAAAGTCCACAAGTCAAATAACAAGCCAGGAGTCAAAACCAGAGCTGGTAGTCAGACGAGCCGAGTCAGGAGCCAAAGAGAATAGTCAGACGAGCCGGAATCAGGAACAAGGAAAACAGCAGAGTCAGGAACAAGCCAGGGATCAGGAACCAGGAAGGATGTCAGGCAGCCAGGTAATACACAGGAACTCTCACAAACAGGTCTGAGACAACGCAAAGGCAAAGCATACTGAACAGAGGCCCTTTAAATAATAAGTGATGACATCACAATTCTGAGACTGCATCCTGTCTCACATGGATGATGCACACCAGTCTGGCCATAAAAGGAAGTGCAGGAAATGAGCAGCATCCACCACAATGCACCATAGTCAGGAAGAGAGGTGAGTAAAATGGCTTCCAGCAGCACATGGCAAACACAACAGGGGAAAAACCCTGACAGTACCCTCCCCTCAACGACCCCTCCCCCATGGGAGGACAAAAGGCTTATTGGGGAAACGGGCATGGAAGGCACGGAGGAGGGCGGGAGCATGAACATCAAAGGAGGGAACCCAAGAATGCTCCTCCGGACCGTAGCTCCTCCAGTGAACCAAATACTGTACACGGCCCCTGGACATACGAAAGTCAATAATGCTGCTGACCTCATACTCCTCATGGTTGTCAACAAAGATAGGACGGGGATGAGGCAACACAGTGGTAAACCGATTACAAACCAATGGTTTCAAGAGGGAGACATGAAAAACATTGGAGATGCGCATAGCAGGAGGAAGGTCAAGAGCGCAGGCCAAAGGATTAACCCGTCGGAGTATTTGAAAAGGACCAACATAACGGGGAGCAAATTTATTGGAAGGCACACTAAGGTTCAAGTTGCGGGAGGATAGCCAAACTCTCTCACCAGCCTGGTAGGAAGGTGCGGGCAGACGCCTACGATCAGCCTGGAATTTTGGAGCTGCATAGAACAATGAAGGCAATCCTGAATCTGCACCCACGTGGAACGGAGTTGCCGGAGATGCTCCTACAAAGCCGGAATACCCTGAGACATGGATGAATCGGGCAACAAGGATGGTTGAAACCCATAATTCACCATGAACAAAAATCACTTGGAGGAAGCATTAATAGCACTATTCCCAGCAAACTCTGCCCAAGGTAACAGTTCAGACCAATTATTGTGGTGATCTGAGACATAGCAACGGAGGAACTGTTCCAGAGCTTGATTAGACCGTTCCGCAGCCCCATTGGATTGAGGTGATATGCTGAGGAGAAGGAAAGCTGGATCCCCATTTGAGCACAAAAGGAATGCCAAAATCTGGAGACAAACTGACTACCCCGGTCTGGCACTATCTCCTTGGGGAACCCATGTAAACGGAAGACCTCCCGGGCAAAAATTGAAGCAAGCTCCTGAGCGGTAGGCAGCTTCATCAAGGGAATGCAATGTGACATCTTAGAAAAACGGTCAACCACCATAAGGATAACAGTATTGCCATTGAAAACAGGGAGCTTGAAAATGAAGTCCATGGAAAGATGTGTCTAAGGATGCTCACCATTAGCAATAGGTTGAAGAAGACCCACAGGAAGACATCGAGGAGTCTTATTCTGTGCACAAACTGAGCAGGAGGCAACATACGCAGCAACATCAGAACGAAGACCTGGCCACCAGAATTGTTGAGTGACAGACCAAATCATTTGGTACTTGCCTGGGTGACCTGCGGCTTTAGGATAGTGGTAAGTGTGCAAAAGTTTAGTTTGAAGATTCTCAGGAGCAAAACACTTACCACTAGGTTTCTCAGGAGGTGCATTGGTTTGTGCAGCCAGGATCTCCTCCCCCAAGGGAGAAGTCAAATTAGTACGTATGGTAGCCAAAATATGGTCAGGAGGTATAACAGGAGTAGGTACAGACTCCTCCTTGGACAGAGCCGAAAATTGTCGAGAGAGGGCATCAGCCCTAACATTCTTACTGTGAAAAAATGGACTAGTGCCTACTCAAGAGACCCTTGTAGCCTGAGGGGAAGTGATGCCTAGTAACCACCAATAGAAATCGCAGTGTAAAAAGGAGAGGGTTCCTCAGGCACCTACCCAAGTGGAGGCAAAGGGATAAGTAACAATGGAATATAAAATCCCTTAGGCCGATGAATATAATAAAATCACTTACAATAAAATACAATAATACAATAATCATGGATCCATGATGTAAATACAAATAGACAAATAAAAACAGCAATAGTGTAAGAACAATGGATTGTACAATAAATAACAATAGAGGCACAATACAATGACAATAGATTGCACTAAATTATAAAAACAGAAGCCTGGATAATGGTATAGTGGTTTAAACCAAGTGGCTTGAAGAAATAAGGCTTCAGCCCATCCGAAACTGGGAAATGTAGAAGTTGTAACCAATAGATGTCAGTTCCAGTTGTGTAGTGCAAAAGTTGTAACCAATAATGTCAGTTCCGAGTTGTGTAGAAGTGTGAATGGTGTTCAAAAATACACTTATAGGTAATATCAAAAAGAGTAGGATAATGGGTGTGTGGTATTAACCTGGTATTGATCCTATAGAACCAGTGATCAAAAAATGAGAATACGTAGTGTTCATCAAATCAAAAACAAAACATCAGAACCACACTTGTGAAAAATATAAATATAATGTGATTCTTCAGTAAAAATTAAAAAGTGGAATGAAAAAATTTGAAAAAATATAGTGAAAAAAATATAAAAATTTAAAAATATAAAAAATGTGAAAAACAGTACTCAGGGTTCCAATTTGCATCAAATGTTGCTTGTAGTTGATCCCAAAATTTGATTAATCCCAAAATGGAGTTGATTCCGTGAATGTGTGAGGTGAAGGAGTGTTAGACCCACAGAAAGGTAAACAATGTGGTGCAGAACGATATCCACCTATAAAAATAAAAATATATAGTGCAGATAACCTTTTTAAATAAATACACAAATGAAATAAGGCTTACCAATACTCAGTCTACATGTTTCGGCCCTTCCTAGGCCTTTATCAAGACTCAAGGCCTAGGAAGGGCCGAAATGCGTATGATTTGATTGGAACCCTGGGTACTGTTTTTCACATTTTTTATATTTTTAAATTTTTATATTTTTTTCACTATATTTTTTCACATTTTTTCACTCCACTTTTTAATTTTTACAGAAGAATCACATTATATTTATATTTTTCACAAGTGTGGTTCTGATATTTTGTTTTTTATTTGATGAACACTACGTATTCTCATTTTTTGATCACTGGTTCTATAGGATCAATACCAGGTTAATACCACACACCCATTATCCTACTCTTTTTGATATTACCTATAAGTGTATTTTTGAACACCATTCACACTTCTACACAACTCGGAACTGACATTATTGGTTACAACTTTTGCACTGCACAACTGGAACTGACATCTATTGGTTACAACTTCTACATTTCCCAGTTTCGGATGGGCTCAAGTCTTATTTCTTCAAGCCACTTGTTTTAAACCACTATACCATTATCCAGGCCTCTGTTTTTATAATTTAGTGCAATCCATTGTCATTGTATTGTGCCTCTATTGTTATTTATTGTACAATCCATTGTTCTTACACTATTACTGTTTTTATTTGTCTATTTGTATTTACATCATGGATCCATGATTATTGTATTATTGTATTTTAATGTTTTATAGTTTATTAAATAAGTGATTTTATTATATTCATCGTCCTAAGTGATTTTATATTCCATTGTTACTTATCCCTTTGCCTCCACTTGGGTAGGCGCCTGAGGAACCCTCCCCTTCTAACATTCTTACTACCAGGCAGGTAGGAGACCACATAATTAAACCGAGACAAAAATAGCGCCCATCTGGCCTGTCGGGGCGACAAACGTTTTGCTTCAGATAGATAAGTTAAATTCTTGTGGTCAGTAAGAATGAGCACTGGCACGCTAGTACCCTCGAGAAGATGCCTCCCTTCCTTGAGTGCCAAAATTATGGCCAGTAATTCCCTAGAGAGAGAACGATGTAGTAGACAGAAACACCTAATCATACAGTCCCCATAAAATATGTGTACTGTGTGGGGATAAAGTGTGCTGGTAAGTGGGGAGTATTGATTACACAAATGATTTATTCTGTTAGCAATATTCAAAGGCTGATATAAATAATCCGCCTTGAAAATCCAGCCTGTGTGTCTAGAGCAAAAATGTCAATAAACAAGTGAGTTCAATAAGTACAGTCTCATACGGTATAGTCCGTGCAGAAATACTGGAAAGCTGGGCTCAAATCTCTTTACCACAATATAGTGTAGTTGCGATTACATACACAGCCCTACCACTGTATTATTCATATTACTCACTGTGATGTCAGAGGGAAACCAGCGACTCCGGTGATCCTGGGCTGTCTCGCGAACCCTTCCTTTGGGGCAACAAACTGCGGGTAATTCCCTGTCGCCAATTTCATAATTGCACTCCGCTGGAGACAATTTCTTGGAGAAGAAACCACACGGATGCAAGGAACCGTCAGGCGTAGGACGTTGAGACAAGAGGGCACCTACTCCAGTCTCAGACGTATCGACCTCAAGAACGAAAGGCAGGACAGGGTTAGGATGAGCCAGAACTGGAGCGGCATCAAAGGCAGTCTTAAGACTATCAAAGACCTTAATGGCAGTAGGTGACCAATGGAGTGGATCATTCTCTTTACGGGTCATGTCTGTGATAGGTTTAACCAAGGAAGAAAAGTTTTTAATAAACTTTCTATAGTAATTGGTGAACCCCAAAAAACGTTGAATAGACCGAAGACCAACTGGGTGAGGCCACTGCAGATAACTTGTCAGGCTCTATGGAGAACCCTGCAACGGAGATAACATAACCTAGGAAGGTTACTTGAGTCTGATGGAACTCACATTTCTCGAGATTACAAAACAGGCCATTCTCACGTAGTCTCTGAAGAACCCGTGTAACATCAGAACGATGAGCCTCAAGTGTGGGTGAGTGTATGAGGATGTCGTCAAAGTACACCACAACACACTGTTGCAATATATCTAGTAGGACATCATTAATAAATTCCTGAAAAACAGCAGGAGCATTACATAGGCCAAAGGGCATTACAAGATACTCATAATGCCCGCTCCTGGTGTTAAATGCTTTTTCCATTAGTGACCCTCCTTGATCCTAACGAGATTGTACGCTCCTCTCAAATAAAGTTTAGTAAAGACCGTAGCTCCCTTGAGGCGGTCAAAGAGTTCCGTAATGAGCGGAATAGGGTAAGCATTCTTAATGGTAAGACGATTAAGACCCCTATAATTGATACATGGTCTTAAATCGCCACCCTTTTTCTTCACAAAGAAGAAGCCAGCCCCTAGAGGAGAGCAGGATTTGTGGATGATCCCCCGCGACAGAGCATCTGCAACATACTCCTCCATAGCACAATTCTCTGCAACAGACAGAGTGTGCACCCGGCCCCGAGGAGGAATGGCTCCGGGTTTCAGGTCTATGGCACAATCGTAAGACCGGTGAGCAGGCAACGTACCGGCACGCACCTTGTCAAACACGTCTAGGAACTCTGGTTACTATTCTGGCAATTGAGATACCAAAGAAGTGCACAAGACTTTAACTGGTTTCCGAAGACAAGTGGAAATACATTGCAGGGACCACGACAAAATCTCGGACCTGCGCCAGTCGAGACTGGGATTGTGTTTTTGGAGCCAGGGATAACCCAGAACAACTGGAAAATGCGGAGATTTTATCACCTGGAACAGGAGGGTTTCAAAATTTAGAGCCCCAACAGCCATGGACAACGGAGCAGATTTGTGAGTAACGAGTGCGGGCTGAAGGGGCCTGCTATCAATGGCCTCAATAGCAAGCGGAATGGACCGAGGCAAAACAGGAATGGAATGTTTTGATACAAAAGCACTCTCAATGAAATAGCCCGCAGCACCGGAGTCAACAAGAGCCTGAGAGACTATGGAGGAGTCCACCCTGGAAAGGACAACCATGACCAAAGGTTTCTCCTTAAGCGGTTCTGGGGACAAGGATAAACCACCCAAGGTCTGCCCTCAACAGGACCTTAGGTGTTAGTGTTTCCCGGTCGTGTAGGAGAAGACTTCAAAAGGTGGCCCTGTAACCCACAATAGAGGCAGAGCCCCTCCCTCCTCCTAAAGGCCCTCTATGCCGCGGAGAGACACGTGAATCCCAACTGCATCGGCTCAGCAGTACCTGGTGACTTGGGACCAGGAGGCATGGGAGGAGAGGGAGGCATGGGTGGGAACGAATACGTAGGATACAACGGAACAGGAGGCTTCCGCAAGCGCTCCTTGGAAGAGGGCCTCTCTCTTGTCTCATGTCAATTAGGATAAAAAAAGACACAGATGCCTCGAGATCCTCTGGTAAATCTCTGGCAGCAACTTCATCTTTAATCGCATAAGAGAGCCCATGAAAGAAGGCGGCAACAAGGGCTTAATTGTTCCAACCTACCTCTGCGGGAAGCGTACAGAACTCAATAGCATACTGAGCAACAGATCTTGTACCTTGCTGAATGGACATCAGTCGTTTAGCATCAGAGGAGGAGCGAGCCGGAACATAAAATACCCTTCGAAAGGAGGCCACAAATTCAGGGTAATTTGAAATCACAGGTTTATTAGTCTCCCACAAAGGATTAGCCAAGGCAAGAGCTGTGTCAGAGAGTAACAAAATGAGAAATCCCACCTTAGCTCTGTCAGAGGGAAACGCCTGAGGTAACATCTCGAAGTAAATGCCCACCTGGTTCAAAAACCCTCTGCACTGAATAGGATTGGCTCCATATCGCTGAGGTAGAGGTGCAGAACCGGACATGCTGCTGGTAGGACTAGGTGCAGCAGCGGAAACAGGAGCAGCCATAACTTGCGGGACACTTTGGTCCAAATGTGCAGTGCGAGTTAGCAGGGTTTGCAGGGCTAGTGCAAATTGATCCAAGTGGTGATCCTGTACATCCATCCTGGAAATGATGGCAGGAAAAGGTGGATATTTAGCAGCATCAGGATTCATGGCCTTTGCGTAATGTCAGGGTGCCAAGAATCAGACTGAGCCGAGAAGTGCAAAAATAATCACACCTTTATTAATAGCAAAAAATAATAAAAAGTCCACAAGTCAAATAACAAGCCAGGAGTCAAAACCAGAGCTGGTAGTCAGACGAGCCGAGTCAGGAGCCAAAGCGAATAGTCAGACGAGCCGGAATCAGGAACAAGGAAAACAGCAGAGTCAGGAACAAGCCAGGGATCAGGAACCAGGAAGGACGTCAGGCAGCCAGGTAATACACAGGAACTCTCTCAAACAGGTCTGAGACAACGCAAAGGCAAAGCATACTGAACAGAGGCCCTTTAAATAATAAGTGATGACATCACAATTCTGAGACTGCATCCTGTCTCACATGGATGATGCACACCAGTCTGGCCATAAAAGGAAGTGCAGGAAATGAGCAGCATCCCCCACAATGCACCATAGTCAGGAAGAGAGGTGAGTAAAATGGCTTCCAGCAGCACATGGCAAACACAACAGGGAGAAAACCCTGACAGGACCCTTAGGTGAGCATGATAGATGAACTAGTTGTTCCCTGGTCATCCAACCTGATCTACATATTTCCTCCATTTGCGTTGCTATCCAGAGTGATGCCTAGAATCAAGCAGAAACAAGCTTCAGCAATTCTGATTGTTCCACCATGACCTTGCAGTATTTGGTTTGTGGACCTAGTTCAAATGTTCTTGTGTCCCCCTCTAAGACGGGATCTTTTATCTCAATGTCCTTTCTTTTATCAGGATCTCAAAACTCTGAATATGATTGCCTGATGATTGAACGTTTAGTGCTGTTTAAGAGGTTTTTCTGATTTTCTAATAAAAGGTATTTGACACCTTGATTCAGGCTAGAAAACCTGTTACAAGGAATATATTTCATAAGGTTCGCTTATTGAGCTTACTTAGGATACTGCTGGAATTCTTTTTTAAATTTCTAGAATTCTTGAGTTCCTGTAGGAGGGTTTGGATAAAGATTTGTCAGACAGTTCTATGAAGGATTTTCTGTCTTATTTCATTGAGAATTGCTAAAATTGGAGAATTTCAGACATTTGTACAGGCTCTGATCAAATGTAAACCAGTTGTTTGTCTAAACCCCCCCCCCCCCCCCCGGAATCTTAATCTGGTTTTGAGGGTTCTTCATACTCCTCCTTTTAAGCCTATGAAGGGTTTAGACCTTTCACTTATATCTTGGATGGTTATTTTTTTTCTTTTGGCTAATTCTTCTGCCAGAAAGGTTTCTGAACTTTTCGCTTTGTTTTGCAAACCTCCTTTTCTGACTTTTTATCAGGATAAGGCTGTTCTTTACACTAGTTATTCCTTTCTTCCTAAGGTGGTATCTACGGATACTATCAATCAGGATATTGTGATCCCTGCTTACTAAAAATTTTAAGGACAGACTTATTTGCAATCTGGATTTTGTGAGAGCTTTCAAATATTATGTGGAAATATTTCAGACTTTCTTTTTCTCTTTTTGTTTATTTTTCAGGGCCTCACAAAGTGCAGAAAGCTACAGCTGTTACTTTAGCTGCTTGGATTAAGGCCTTAATTCGTAATGCATATTTGGTTGGAGGGAACACTCCACCTGAGCACATTACTGCTCATTCTTCTTCTAAGACATTTAATGATGAAGCTTCTATTGATCAGATTGGCAAGCAGTTACTTACACCTAGATTTGGAGTTTGGCGTTAGCCGTGAAAACCAGCGTTAGAGGCTCCTAACGCTGGTTTTAGGCTACCGCCGGTATTTGAAGTCACTCAAAATAGGGTCTAACGCTCACTTTTCAGCCGCGACTTTTCCATACCGCAGATCCCCTTACGTAAATTGCGTATCCTATCTTTTCAATGGGATCTTTCTAACTCCGGTATTTAGAGTCGTTTCTGAAGTGAGCGTTAGACATCTAACGACAAAACTCCAGCCGCAGGAAAAAAGTCAGTAGTTAAGAGCTTTCTGGGCTAACGCCGGTTCATAAAGCTCTTAACTACTGTACTCTAAAGTACACTAACACCCATAAACTACCTATGTACCCCTAAACCGAGGTCCCCCCACATCGCCGACACTCGAATACATTTTTTTAACCCCTAATCTGCCGACCGCCACCTACGTTATCCTTATGTACCCCTAATCTGCTGCCCCTAACACCGCCAACCCCTGTATTATATTTATTAACCCCTAACCTGCCCCCCACAACGTCGCCTCCACCTACCTACACTTATTAACCTCTAATCTGCCGACCGCAAAGCGCCGCCACCTACGTTATCCTTATGTACCCCTAATCTGCTGCCCCTAACACCGCCGACCCCTGTATTATATTTATTAACCCCTAACCTGCCCCCCACAACGTCGCCTCCACCTACCTACACTTATTAACCCCTAATCTGCCGACCGCAAAGCGCCGCCACCTACGTTATCCTTATGTACCCCTAATCTGCTGCCCCTAACACCGCCGACCCCTATATTATATTTATTAACCCCTAATCTGCCCCCCTCAACGTCGCCTCCACCTGCCTACACTTATTAACCCCTAATCTGCCGAGCAGACCTGAGCGCTACTATAATAAAGTTATTAACCCCTAATCCGCCTCACTAACCCTATAATAAATAGTATTAACCCCTAATCTGCCCTCCCTAACATCGCCGACACCTAACTTCAATTATTAACCCCTAATCTGCCGACCGGAGCTCACCGCTATTCTAATAAATGTATTAACCCCTAAAGCTAAGTCTAACCCTAACACTAACACCCCCCTAAATTAAATATAATTTAAATCTAACGAAATTAGTTAACTCTTATTAAATAAATTATTCCTATTTAAAGCTAAATACTTACCTGTAAAATAAATCCTAATATAGCTACAATATAAATTATAATTATATTATAGCTATTTTAGGATTAATATTTATTTTACAGGTAACTTTGTATTTATTTAACCAGGTACAATAGCTATTAAATAGTTAAGAACTATTTAATAGCTAAAATAGTTAAAATAATTACAAATTTACCTGTAAAATAAATCCTAACCTAAGTTACAATTAAACCTAACACTAGACTATCAATAAATTAATTAAATAAACTACCTACAATTACCTACAATTAACCTAACACTACACTATCAATAAATTAATTAAATACAATTGCTACAAATAAATACAATTAAATAAACTAGCTAAAGTACAAAAAATAAAAAAGAACTAAGTTACAAAAAATAAAAAAATATTTACAAACATAAGAAAAATATTACAACAATTTTAAACTAATTACACCTACTCTAAGCCCCCTAATAAAATAACAAAGCCCCCCAAAATAAAAAAATGCCCTACCCTATTCTAAATTACTAAAGTTCAAAGCTCTTTTACCTTACCAGCCCTGAACAGGGCCCTTTGCGGGGCATGCCCCAAGAAATACAGCTCTTTTGCCTATAAAAAAAAACATACAATACCCAAGCCCCCCAACATTACAACCCACCACCCACATACCCCTAATCTAACCCAAACCCCCCTTAAATAAACCTAAAACTAAGCCCCTGAAGATCATCCTACCTTGTCTTCACCTCACCGGGTATCACACCGATCCGTCCAGAAGAGCTCCTCCGATGTCCTGATCCAAGCCCAAGCGGGGGGCTGAAGAGGTCCATGATCCGGCTGAAGTCTTCATCCAAGCGGGGCAGAAGAGGTCTTCCATCCGATTGAAGTCTTCATCCAAGCGGCATCCATCCGGAGCGAAGCGGCAGCATCCTGAAGACCTCCACCGCGGAACATCCATCCTGGCCGACGACTGAACGACGAATGACGGTTCCTTTAAATGATGTCATCCAAGATGGCGTCCCTCGAATTCCGATTGGCTGATAGGATTCTATCAGCCAATCGGAATTAAGGTAGGAATATTCTAATTGGCTGATGGAATCAGCCAATCAGAATCAAGTTCAATCCGATTGGCTGATCCGATCAGCCAATCAGATTGAGCTCGCATTCTATTGGCTGATCGGAACAGCCAATAGAATGCGAGCTCAATCTGATTGGCTGATTGGGGTTAATAACTTTATTATAGTAGCGCTCAGGTCCGCTCGGCAGATTAGGGGTTAATAAGTGTAGGCAGGTGGAGGCGACGTTGAGGGGGGCAGATTAGGGGTTAATAAATATAATATAGGGGTCGGCGGTGTTAGGGGCAGCAGATTAGGGGTACATAAGGATAACGTAGGTGGCGGCGCTTTGCGGTCGGCAGATTAGGGGTTAATAAGTGTAGGCAGATGGAGGCGACGTTGAGGGGGGCAGATTAGGGGTTAATAAATATAATATAGGGGTCGGCGGTGTTAGGGGCAGCAGATTAGGGGTACATAGGGATAATGTAAGTAGCGGCGGTTTACGGAGCGGCAGATTAGGGGTTAAAAATAAAATGCAGGTGTCAGCGATAGCGGGGGCGGCAGATTAGGGGTTAATAAGTGTAAGGTTAGGGGTGTTTAGACTCGGGGTACATGTTAGGGTGTTAGGTGCAGACGTAGGAAGTGTTTCCCCATAGCAAACAATGGGGCTGCGTTAAGAGCTGAACGCGGCTTTTTTGCAGGTGTTAGGTTTTTTTCAGCTCAAACAGCCCCATTGTTTCCTATGGGGGAATCGTGCACGAGCACGTTTTTGAGGCTGGCCGCTTGCGTAAGAAACTCTGGTATTGAGAGTTGAAACTGCGTTAAATATGCTCTACGCTCCTTTTTTGGATCCTAACGCAGCCTTTATGTGGACTCTCAATACCAGAGTTATTTTTATGGTGCGGCCAGAAAAAAGCCGGCGTTAGTTTTTCGGGTCGTTACCGACAAAACTCCAAATCTAGCCGTTAGTCTTCTTATACATACTTTTTCAATGTTTTATCACTTTCATTGTATGCCTCTTCTGAGGCTGCCTTTGGCAGGAGCGTTCGCTTTATCCCCTTCCTATTTCATGGTGATCTTATGGACTCCTCTGCTTGGGTATAAATTCCCACTTGTGATGACTTTGTATACTCTCAACATCGGATATAGAAAACAAAATGTATGGTTACCTGATAAATTAATTCCTTTCATTATGGTGAGAGCCCATGAGCTTCACCCTTTCTTTTTGTTCAGGTAGCTGCAGTACTTGTTTTGCACCTCTTTTGCCCCACTTTATGTTTCCTTCATCTGCTTGGCTATATGTGGGAGGGATTTCAATATTTGGTATGTTAGGGAGTCTTTTGTAATCAGGAGGGGAACGTCCACACATGATGACTCGTTGACTCTCTCCATTATGAAAGAAATTAATTTATCAGGTGAGCATAAATATTGTTTTCATGCAAATATTTTGACACTTTAAAGTACAATGACAGTAATTTACATGCACTCTAAAACAAAGCTGGGATCATTTTATTTATTTTTTTTGGTTTTGTTTTACAATTTTAATGAAGCAATAGTTCTAGTTACAGTTTAAAAGAACGTTTAAATATACCAATTTTCTTTACTAAGCATGAGACAGTTTATGTATATTCCCATTGAGATACAAATCAGCTTCTGTGCATATCAACCTATTATTCTGTAACAAGACACAGTTTCAAAATTCCACAGAATACACACAGGTTTCAGATTGAGGTTACAGGAAAATCAGCGAAAATATATGAGTCAGTGTTCTGCAATTTTTTACCCTGCGTATAATTAATTTTAGGGGTGGAGGCTAAATTTTGAGTTTATTGCCCCTTTAAGTTTTCATGCTACAAATGATATATTTTAACATAATAAAATAAAGCCCTTTCAAAGGGATCATAGAAATGTGTTGTGTTTAATGCTTAGTTGCTTGACTGATTGTCTCTCTCTCCGCAGCATACAAGGTGACACTTGATGACCTACAGACCACTGAGCAGTATGACAAATATGTCATGATGATAAAAACTGTCCTTAAAGATGGTAACCAAATAAAACGTGTATAATATAACACTATTACATAAAGAGTGATGTGGTGACATATTAACAAGGGTACTGCAGTGACATGGAGGAGCAATGTGTGTAGCAGCCATGCGTCATATGGTTCACAGAGTCTTATTATTGGTGGGAGAGGGTTTCTCAAGAAGCCAGTAAGCTCTGGGCAGCACAACCAGTAATAGATTCCCCATATTACTGCCGCTCCTCATTATTTCAGCTCTATAGTCTGTGAGTTGTTTTACCCTATTTCTTCCCCCAGTCTCCTTTATACAATTCCACCATTTTCAGATCTTTTACCTTACTTTGCATTACTTGTCTTCCTCCTTCTGTAACTTTTACTGTAATAATTTGCTTCTCTATTTTTCTCTTTGCTTCCGTATGTGTCTCTTTGTAAGTCCTCCTAACCACACTGCCCCCCTCATCTCCCCTTTCCTCTTTACATGCTTATCACTTCTCCTTTCTCACTTTCCATCCTAACTGATTGTTCTTTGGTACTGTACCAATCAATCATGGCCTAGGGCAGTATAGGGATTAAAACTCTCACAGAGACTGATTCCTAATAATTTGCCAGCATAAAATGAAATCATCACAGATGTCATAGGAATGGACGTCACTGAATTCTCTGTGAAAAGGAATATAACTTTGCCAGAGAGTGGCAAGATGCCTCCTATGGGAAGTAATGATGCTCTGTGGAATGCAGTCTTACAGGGGAAAGTTTAAAATGGGAGCACTCAGCACTGATAATTTATTTTCAACAAATACAAATCAAATTGCAGTGTTTATAGTGTACCTTAGTTTGTATTTGCTTCTAGTTTTACATTCATGTCTTTTTCTATCAGTATAATAAATGTGTATTTTGAGAAAAACACAACAGTGCAATTAGTGAGATAGATTAGTGAGACTGACAGGAGACAATATAATCACAACTAAAACATCCAAGGAATCCGTCAGTCCAGAACGCTCACTGAGGCTGTGAGACTCATTTCCATTAACAAAATACGTACAATTTGTATTTTGTACTTGGAGTACAATTTCTACTTTCTACTTCAAACACAATTTTTACTTCGTATTTAAAAGGACATTTTGGTGAAAACAGAAAAGCATGTAAATTACTTACATCTTTACAATATACATTTATTAGCAAAAAATAATTATAGTTAAAGCTATCACTGTTTTAGAGTTAACATTTTCCTCTTCACATGCATGTGAGCCAAATCTAGATATTCTCAGTGCACCAGCATTTTATATACAACAGCTGCTCAGAGCACCAGTGGGGCTTGTGTCATGTAAACAATGATGCAAATTGAGTCATTACCAGATAATACAAGCACCTTAGACTCTCTAACCAAAAGCTGTGTTTAAAATGCTGGTGCATGGAGCATACTTAAGTGCACTATTGAAACAGCTATAGCTTTTACTAGAAGCATTTTTGCATAAATAATTATTTTCAAAACTGAAATGCCCCGTGTCCATTCTACTTTTGTCTGGAATTTCCTTCAAAATAAGATTTTAAGTTTGTACTTTAAATACAAATTTTACTTATTTTAACTGGTTATTTTATTGATCACTATACTGTGATTTGTATCTCTCTTTAATGTACACAATGTAGTTTACAACCTTTAGGGCTAGAATACAAGTTGAGTGGTAGTTTGCGCTTACGCATTAAGTCCGCTAGAAGTAAGCTTTTGCGTGCGTTGGGAAGTGCATGTATTACAAGTGGAAAGTAAAAAGTTTTCACACAAGTGTGAACCCAACATTCTCAAAAAGCTGAACTTTGAATATTGCCACCTTGTTAACGTATATTTATTTCTATATATAAGAATATTTATTTAAAAATACTTAGAACATATTTCCCCATGTGAAGAACATTGGAATGAGAAATATTTACAGTAAATGCACAAACACTTTATTAAATATGAATATTGCAAACATATGATTTTACATGTTTTCAGCTACTTAACTGCAAAGGATTCAATTGCACTTATATATATGTCTATGTGTGTGTTCATATGTATTTATGTGTTTATATGTTTTTAAATACATATATACACATATAAATATAGAAATACTTTTACACACATATAAATTTATATATACATACATATTTAAACATGTATATGTTTGTAAAAGCCCTTTGAAGTCCTTTTTTTCTAACACCTGAGACCTCATATCTTTGAGCTCTTATAAATTTTATATGAAATGTTGCTTTTTATCAGAAAGTGTTTTTATGAATGTAACTGTACTTTTAAATATAATTTTGATGTGTTTTGTGCAACTTTTTAGTCTTGCGTAACAGTTAACCAGAGTTCTGAAATCGCTCTATTCCAATGCGGATTCAATTTAATTGTGCTTAAGCGAACGTGTTTATTTTCAACTTATAATATACTACTTCAGACATGTGCAAAGAACTGCGATAAATAACCCTTCTTCGCTTGTGCACAACAGTTAGCGTGCTTCTCGTAATCCAGCCCTTAGTGAGGTACACAGCTCTTAATAGAAAATCGTCCTTTCCAGAAGGACCTAATATCAGTGATGGATCTTTTTAGAGTATTGAGCTTTTAATAACCGGGCCCTAAATCTTATAGAAGCTTCTCTCTTCCTTTTACCACATTACGTCCTTATTGTATTGTGCATCATCTTGTATGTCCCTCACAGTTTCCTCTTCTTTCAGGCACTGAGGAGCACCCTGAGGGTAAGAAACGTAATTTTATCAGCCACAAGACATGTCGGGAAGCCTTAAATCTGAAGATTGGGCAAGATTACCTGATCTGGGGCAGTAGTGTGGACTTCCTAACAGAACAGTCACAGTGAGTGTGATTACTAATAAATCAGCCATTAATAAAGGGACACTGTACTCAAACATGTTCTACTATCCATATAAAAAAGCATTTACATGATTTTGTCTGAAAGAAATGTTAAGTAAAAGCTTTAAATTAATACTAGAACAGCGATATCAGATGTGCACTTCCTACTAACGTAAGAAGTAAACAGTTATGTTTACCTATTAGCCAAAGAGCATTAACCAGAAGTACCTAATCAGCCAGTAAGAATTAACAGGAAGTACCTAATTAGCAAGTGATCCGCAGAAAGAGAACAGAGGCGCCGCCATGGCCTAGTACTACCAGAGCAAATATACACAAATGCAGATGAATATATATACTCACAAACAAAAAGCACCCAACGATGCTAGTGGGGCAGAATGGAACTTCGCAGTGGTCCAGCTCACTGAAAACGCCCAGCAGAAGTACAGTCAGATTACCTTGAAGGAGTGTGCCTGTTGCCTATATAAGCACAAAAGGCAAACAAATATAGCCCAGTAACGTTTGGACAAGAGCAATATAAAACAATATGATTGCACTTACAAGATAGAGTGCACCTCCAGGTGCAATAAAGAGAAACTGGGACCTCACAGCCGCCCAGCTGACTGATGTCACCAACCGAGCAGCAACAACCGCAAAAGGAGTCCCAATGTTCCCAGCAATAGTGTAACGGTGACATACACCACAATAGCAAGTGTATAATTAAAATGTATTCTTTATTTAAAAAGCAACGCATTTCTCAGCCTTTTAGGGGCTGTTTCATCAGGCTATGATACAAAATATTAAAAAACACTTGCTATATAACAGATTAAAAATATTCTTTGATAGGTCAGACAATTAAACAATCACACCTGTGTGTGTTCACAAATCATTGGTTGGTATGGTAACATGAGTAAACATAAGGCCTCACAGGTGGATTACAAAGTGCATGTAATTAACAATTACTCGGTTGGCATAGCAGCCAAAGGTAAACACAACCCTAAATAACTTTTTTCAAATGACCAGATCACAGTGCATAATATAACCCACATTGGTTAATATAAAAAACAAAAGCATAAATATCATAACATAAGTATAAAAATACATATTCATGCACAACACATGCATGAAAAAATATATTTACACAAATTCAAAAATTACGAGATAATATAAAATTACAAAAATTGTGCAACATAGTAAAAATATTTCCCTTTTTAATCTATACTCCCCCCCCCTCACCAAAACGAACACCTGCTTGTATAGTCGAAAAAAAGTATTGTATAAATACTCATACCTTAATGTACTGATAACTTCTTATTTGATTATCTACCGAAGTTGCATTAGTGAAGTTCTACTAAATGTAGTGATTGGTGGTGGCACCTATCTATATGTAGTTTGTAAATTGTACAATCTAGGCAGGAATTATTATTTGCTAAAAGGCCAAAAAATATGTAAGAAACTTAAATTTGTGGCGTCACCGCCGCTCAGGCCCTACCTCGTACGCAACTTCGTATGTTAAGGGGTGTGTGCCTATACTCCAATCAGTGAGGGAGAATACAGAGAAGTGGGCAGGTCCACGGACGTGTGCTTCCTCAACCATACATGACAGATGGAACAAGATTCCTACCTAAGTGTCAAACTAAATCCCATGTGTATAGAACAGATGATAATATATAATAGGGTCTCCCAGATCATGTCAAAATGTTTAACTGTTATTTGGCGATAAAATATTGATTATATAATCGCTAACATCGCAACTTGTGAAACAGTGTGACACAAATTATAATAGATATTATCAGTATTAAGTCATAATGTGTATATCAGTGCTATGATAAATATACCATTAAAGTGATTGTGACACAAAACTATATCATTGATAAGAAATATATGTCTATATAATAGAATAATAAAATTAAATTATAGTGCCTACTGTGTATTAGTTGTCTTCTAACTACTCTCAAGACTAAAGGTATCTAGTGTTGGCAATAAAAAGAGATAAAAAGGAAGTGTAACACTATTGTAATGATCAACTATTTGAGATGAAAGAATATAGTGTATATGTGCATCTAATGTCGATGTGTTATGTAAGAGTGCAGTAATATAAATGATTACTCATATTGATTGGTTAAGACTTAGTGCTAGACTGATATCGTCTACTTATATGTAATGCAGTATGTTGTATGATCAAATATATATAATATATGATAATATGTGCAGTTGTCTGTGTAGTAATGTGTGATAATGTACAACTTACAAGAGACTAATGTCGTTTACCTATGTGTGGGTCAATGTGAAAATATAATATGTGACGTATGAAGTTATAATAGTGAAACTAGTGTTGACATAAAATGAACGGGACATGTCATCTACTAGTTAAGATATGTGGCAGGGTTAGTGTGAGCCTAAAAAACATCCCAACAGATAACCAGTTGAACAAATACATAATGTGATCAGGGTGTCTATGATATATGACATTATTTTGTCTCCTGATTATATTTGAAATGTGAATTAAATATACAAGTTATAAAACATATTAAAAAGCATATAATATTGATATGCCTTGTGTGTAAGTAAGTAATATCATATTCATATGTCCCATTTATCAACTATACATTTTACAGGGACTGTTGGGTGATGCACTGAATTTTCAATATTTATAGTGTATCTAATGTATAGATCAATAATAAAATAATATAATAATATATTTTCCCTGTACCCCACTTTGTTCTGGGGATTCTATAAAAACCAATGAAGAATAACTTTGATCCTGCCATATTTGGCACTCCCTGACCTAAAAAAGGTCAAAAAGCAGCCATATCCAAATTCTCATTGAGACCATCAGGCTGGAGTGTTTTAAATTTTGTAATCCAATAGGACTCTCTTTTTCTGAGGTTCATAAATGCGTCACTATGAAATCTAGGAATCAATTCTATAGGTATAATTTTCATAGGATTTTTCTGTTTGTTATGATAGATCAAACAATGTCTGGATACACTGTGGGCTTTTGAGTTCTTTTTGATGTTATATGCATGGTCTCCCCATCTTTTTTTACTACCTTATGGAGGCAAATCGAATAGTTAACGATACAGAATATTATAAAATCTTGTGCGGGGATCCCACTTCTAAATTCTATATTCAGCTACAGAATATTTTACAGGAGGGCATGGACATGGGTATTATGAATAAACATGAAAGAGACTTTTGTCTCCCTAAGTATCCATGTACCGCATTTTATTATCACCTGCCAAAGGTCCATAAGGACCCCCACAAGCCTCAAGGTAGACCTATCATTGCAGGTATAGGGAGCCTTATGGACTCCCTATCTGCTTATATTGACCACTTTTTGCAAAAGTTTGTGATATCTCTTCCATCCTATATAAAAGATTCTACAGATTTAATATTAAAATGAAAAGAATGTACTCTGGATGATGATTGTTGGTGGGTGACTTGCGATGTAGGGGATCTTTATTCCAACATACAACATGAAATAGGGATAAGAGCAGTACGGCCTTACCTGGAACAGGATATTTATATGCCCAGCTTACAAGTTGATTTTATCATCCAATTGATAAGTTTAATTTTACAGCATAATTATTTCCTTTATCAAAGTAAATACTACCTTCAGATCAAGGGGACGGCCATGGGTACCAGGTTCGCTCCTAGTTTCGCAAACTTATTCATGGGAAGTTTCGAACAATCATATATTTATGAAACACAATATGCAGCGGACCTGATGTTCTATGGCCGTTACATTGATGACCATCTATTCATCTTTAGAGGGTCGAAAAAGAGAGTATTCTTGGTTTCATAGACCATTTAAATGACAATACTTATGGGATCTCTTTTACTCATAACATCAAGAAAGATTAAATTGAATCTCTTGATTTAATCCTGGGGAGGACTGTGGATGGAAAAGTTTCCTCCAAAACTTTCTTTAAAACTGTGATTGCAATAGTTTTCTTCACTTTGAGGGCAACCACTACAAGTGTTGGAAGCTGAATGTCCCTTATGGACAATTCAGAAGAATTAGGAGGAACTGCTCCAGAATAGAAGATTATGATATACAAGCCCAGGTTATTGGGGACAGATTCCTAGAAAAAGGCTACCCACAAGATTTAATTAATAGTGAAATTAATAGAGTCAGAAATGAAGATAGGTCCAGCTATTTTAATAAGAAACATACCCCTAGATTTAGAGTTCTGCATTAGCCGTCAAAACCAGCGTTAGGGGCTACTAACGCTGGTTTTGGGCTACCGCTGGTATTTAGAGTCGTGTAGGTAAGGGTCTAACGCTCACTTTCCAGCTGCGACTTTTCCATACCGCAGATCCCCCTACGCCATTTGCGTATCCTATCTTTTCAATGGGATCTTTCTAACGCTGGTATTTAGAGTCTTTGCTGAAGTGAGCGTTAGAAATCTAACGACAAAACTCCAGCCTCAGAAAAAAGCCAGGAGTTAAGAGCTTTCTGGGCTAACACCGGTTCATAAAGCTCTTAACTACTGTGCTCTACAGTACACTAACACCCATAGACTACCTATGTACCCCTAAACCGAGGTCCCCCCACATCGCTGCCACTCTATTAAAAAATTTTAACCCCTAATCTGCCGACCGCACACCGCCGCCACCTACGTTATACTTATGTACCCCGAATCTGCTGCCCCTAACACCGCCGACCCCTATATTTATTAACCCCTAATCTGCCGCCCCCAACGTCGCCGCCACCTACCTACACTTATTAACCCCTAATCTGCCGACCGGACCTCACCGCTACTATAATAAATGTATTAACCCCTAATGCGCCTCACTCCCGCCTCAATAACCCTATAATAAATAGTATTAACCCCTAATCTGCCCTCCCTAACATCACGACACCTAACTTCAAGTATTAACCCCTAATCTGCCGACCGGACCTCACCGCTACTCTATTAAATGTATTAACCCCTAAAGCTAAGTCTAACCCTAACACTAACACCCCCCTAAGTTAAATATAATTTTTATCTAACAAAATAAATTAACTCTTATTAAATAAATTATTCCTATTTAAAGCTAAATACTTACCTTTAAAATAAACCCTAATATAGCTACAATATAAATTATAATTACATTGTAGCTATTTTAGGATTAATATTTATTTTACAGGCAACTTTGTAATTATTTTAACCAGGTACAATAGCTATTAAATAGTTAATAACTATTTAATAGCTACCTAGTTAAAATAATTACAAAATTGCCTGTAAAATAAATCCTAACCTAAATTACAATTAAACCTAACACTACACTATCAATAAATTAATTAAATAAAATACCTACAATTATCTACAATTAAACCTAACACTACACTATCAATAAATTAATTACATACAAATACCTACAATTATCTACAATTAAATAAACTAACTAAAGTACAAAAATTAAAAAAAAGAACTAAGTTACAAAAAATAAAAAAATAATTTACAAACATTAGAAAAATATTACAACAATTTTAAGCTAATTACACCTACTCTAAGCCCCCTAATAAAATAACAAAGCCCCACAAAATAAAAAAATGCCCTACCCTATTCTAAAATAAAAATAGAAAAGCTCTTTTACCTTACCAACCCTTAAAAGGGCCTTTTGCGGGGCATGCCCCAAAGAAAACAGCTCTTTTGCCTGTAAAAAAAACATACAATACCCCCCCAACATTACAACCCACCACCCACATACCCCTAATCTAACCCAAACCCCCCTTAAATAAACCTAACACTAAGCCCCTGAAGATCTCCCTACCTTGTCTTCACCACGCCGGGTATCACCGATCGGTCCAGAGGAGGCTCCGAAGTCTTCATCCAAGCCCAAGCGGGGGCTGAAGAGATCCATCATCGGGCTGAAGTCTTGATCCAAACGCGGGCTGAAGAGATCCATCATCGGGCTGAAGAGGTCCATCATCGGGCTGAAGTCTTGATCCAAGCGCGGGCTGAAGAGACCCATCATAGGGCTAAAGAGGTCCATCATCGGGCTGAAGTCTTCTATCAAGCGGCATCTTCAATCTTCTTTCTTCCGGATCCATCTTCATCCCGCCGATGCGGAACATCCATCCTGGCCGACGAACTCCCGACGAATGACGGTTCCTTTAAGGGACTTCATCCAAGATGGCGTCCCTCGAATTCCGATTGGCTGATAGGATTCTATCAGCCAATCGGAATAAGGTAGGAAAATTCAGCCAGTAGAATGCGAGCTCAATCTGATTGGCTGATTCCATCAGCCAATCAGAATTTTCCTACCTTAATTCCGATTGGCAGAATTTTCCTACCTTAATTCCGATTGGCTGATAGAATCCTATCAGCCAATCGGAATTCGAGGGACGCCATCTTGGATGACGTAATTTAAAGGAACCGTCATTCATCGGGAAGTACTTTAGTTCGTTTATTTAATTGTAGATGATTGTAGGTATTTGTATGTAATTAATTTATTGATAGTGTAGTGTTAGGTTTACTTGTAGATAAATGTAGGTATTTTATTTAATTAATTTATTGATAGTGTAGTGTTAGGTTTAATTGTAACTTAGGTTAGGATTTATTTTACAGGTAATTTTGTAATTATTTTAACTAGGTAGCTATTAAATAGTTATTAACTATTTAATAGCTATTGTACCTGGTTAAAATAATTACAAAGTTGCCTGTAAAATAAATATTAATCCTAAAATAGCTACAATATAATTATTCATTATATTGTAGCTATATTAGGGTTTATTGTACAGGTAAGTATTTAGCTTTAAATAGGATTAATGTATTTAATAAGAGTTAATTTATTTCGTTAGATAAAAATTATATTTAATTTAGGGGGGTGTTAGTGTTAGGGTTAGACTTAGCTTTAGGGGTTAATAAATTTAATAGAGTAGCGGCGAGGTCCGGTCATCAGATTAGGGGTTAATACTTGAAGTTAGGTGTCGGTGATGTTAGGGAGGGCAGATTAGGGGTTAATACTATTTATTATAGGGTTATTGAGGCGGGAGTGAGGCGGATTAGAGGTTAATAACTTTATTATAGTAGCGGTGAGGTCCGGTCAGCAGATTAGGGGTTAATAAGTGTAGGTAGGTCGCGGCGACATTGGAGGGGGCAGATTAGGGGTTAATAAATATAATATAGGGGTCGGCTGTGTTAGGGGCAGCAGATTAGGGGTACATAAAGTTAATGTAGGTTGCGGCGGTGTACGGAGCGGCAGATTAGGGGTTAATAATAATATGCAGGGGTCAGTGACAGCGGGGTCGGCAGATTAGGGGTTAATAAGTGTAAGGTTAGGGGTGTTTAGACTCGGGGTTCATGTTAGGGTGTTAGGTGCAGACTTAGAAAGTGTTTCCCCATAGGAAACAATGAGGCTGCGTTAGGAGCTGAACGCTGCTTTTTTGCAGGTGTTTTTTTTCAGCTCAAATTGCCCCATTGTTTTCTATGGGGGAATCGTGCACGAGCACGTTTTTGAAGCTGGCCGCGTCCGTAAGCACCGCTGGTATTGAGAGTTGCAGTGTCGGTAAATTATGCTCTATGCTCCCTTTTTGGAGCCTAACGCAGCCATTCTGTGAACTCTAAATACCAGCGGTATTTAAAAGGTGCGGGGGAAAAAAAGCACGCGTAGCTAACGCACCCCTTTGGCCGCAGAACTCTAAATCTAGCCGATAGAATTCAAGAAACATTTAAAGAATCAAATTCACCATTATTCATTACAAGATACAATTCTAACCATTATGCTATTAATAAGATCCTCATGAAACATTGGCCTATTCTGACTAATGACCCTACTCTTAAGAAAATAATAGGCACCAAACCGAAAGTGGTGTATAGAAGAGCACCAAAACTGCTTTAGCTCCCAGCAAAATTGTCAGGGAAAAATATTCTAGTAGCAATATTTTACCACCTAACCCTTTGGGCACTAGGTTTCCTAGAAACAAAATATCCAAGTGTTGTAGAAAATGTTGTGGGATGTGCAGCTCCATATCTCATGTGGCTTCCACCTTGAAATCATACACTACTGGTGAAACCTTTAACATCAAAGGATTTATGACTTGTGAATCATCATTCATCATATACCTTTTAAACTGTAGATGTGGGGTACAATATGTTGGTCGTACCTGTCGGAAGATTAAAAATGATGGGGAGAACATGCATATAACATCAAAAAGAACTCAAAAGTCCACAATGTATCCACACATTGTTTGATCTATCATAACACACAGAAAAATCCTATGAAAATTATACCTATAGAATTGATTCCTAGATCTCATAGTGACGCATTTATGACCCTCAGAAAAGGAGAGTCCTATTGGATCACAAAATTGAAAACACTCCAGCCTGATGGTCTCAATGAGAATTTGGATATGGCTGCTTTTTTAACTTTTTTAGGTCAGGGAGTGCCAAATATGGCAGGATCAAAGTTATTCTTCATTGGTTTTTATAGAATCCCCAGAACAAAGTGGGGTACAGGGATAATATATTATTATATTATTTTATTATTGATCTATACATTAGCTACACTATAAATATTGAGAATTCAGTCCATCACCCAACAGTCCCTGTAAAATGTATAGTTGATAAATGGGACATATGAATATGATATTACTTACTTACACACAAGGCATATCAATATTATATGCTTTTTAATATGTTTTATAACTTGTATATTTAATTCACATTTCAAATATAATCAGGAGACAAAATAATGTCATATATCATAGACACCCTGATCACATTATGTATTTGTTCAACTGGTTATCTGTTGGGATGTTTTTTAGGCCCACACTAACCCTGCCACATATCTTAACTAGTAGATGACATGTCCCGTTCATGTTATGTCAACACTAGTTTCACTATTATAACTTCATACGTCACATATTATATTTTCACATTGGCCCACACATAGGTAAACAACATTAGTCTCTTGTAAGTTGTACATTATCACACATTACTATCTACACAGACAACTGCACATATTATCATATATTATATATATTCGATCATACAACATACTGCATTACATATAAGTAGACGATATCAGTCTAGCACTAAGTCTTAACCAATCAATATGAGTAATCATTTATATTTCTGCACTCTTACATAACACATCGACATTAGATGCACATATACACTATATTCTTTCATCTCAAATAGTTGATCACTACAATAGTGTTACACTTCCTTTTTATCTCTTTTTTTTTTTTTTTGCCAACACTAGTTACCTTTACTCTTGAGAGTAGTTAGAGGACAATTTATACACAGTAGGCACTATAATTTATTTTTAATATTCTATTATATAGACATATATTACTTATCAATGATATAGTTTTGTGTCACAATCACTTTAATGGTATATTAATCATAGCACTGATATATAAATTATGATGACTTAACACTAATAATATCTATTATAATTTGTGTCACACTGTTTCACAAGTTGCGATGTTAGCGATTATATAATCAATATTTTATTGCCAAATAACAGTTAAACATTTTGACATGATCTGGGAGACCCTATTATATAATATCATCTGTTCTATATACATGGGATTTAGTTTGACACTTAGGTAGGAATCTTGTTCAATCTGTCACGTATCGTTGAGGAAGCACTCATCCGTGGACCTGCCCACTTCTCGGTATTCTCCCACACTGATTGAAGTATAGGCACACACCCCTTAACATACAAAGTTGCGTACGAGGTAGGGCCTGAGCGGCGGTGACGCCACAAATTTAAGTTTCTTACATATTTTTTGACCTTTTAGCAAATAATTATTCCTGCCTATATTGTACAATTTACAAACTACATATAGATAGGTGCCACCACCAATCAGTACATTTAGTAGAACTTCACTAATGCAACTTCGGTAGATAATCAAATAAGAAGTTATCAGTACATTAAGGTATGAGTATTTATACAATACTTTTCCTCGACTATACAAGCAGGTGTTCGTTTTGGTGGGGGAGGGGCAGGGGAGTATAGATTAAAAAGGGAAATATTTTTACTATGTTGCACAATTTTTGTAATTTTATATTATCTCGTAATTTTTGAATTTGTGTAAATATATTTTTTCATGCATGTGTTGTGCATGAATATGTATTTTTATACTTATGTTATGATATTTATGCTTTTGTTTTTTATATTAACCAATGTGGGTTATATTATGCACTGTGATCTGGTCATTTGAAAAAAGTTATTTAGGGTTGTGTTTACCTTTGGCTGCTATGCCAACCGAGTAATTGTTAATTACATGCACTTTGTAATCCACCTGTGAGGCCTTATGTTTACTCATGTTATCATACCAACCAATGATTTGTGAACACACACAGGTGTGATTGTTTAATTGTCTGACCTATCAGAGAATGTTTTAATCTGTTATATAGCAAGTGTTTTTTAATATTTTGTATCATAGCCTGATGAAACAGCCCCTAGGAGGCTGAGAAACGCATTGCTTTTTAAATAAAGAATAATTTTTAATTATACACTTGCTATTGTGGTGTATGTCACCGTTACACTATTGCTGGGAACATTGGGACTCCTTTTGCGGTTGTTGCTGCTCGGTTGGTGACATCAGTCAGCTGGGCGGCTGTGAGGTCCCAGTTTCTCTTTATTGCACCTGGAGGTGCACTCTATCTTGTAAGTGCAATCATATTGTTTTATATTGCTCTTGTCCAAACGTTACTGGGCTATATTTGTTTGCCTTTTGTGCTTATATAGGCAAGAGGCACACTCCTTCAAGGTAAACTGACTGGACTTCTGCTGGGCGTTTTCAGTGAGCTGGACCACTGCAAAGTTCCAGTCTGCCCCACTAGCATCGTTGGGTGCTTTTTGTTTGTGAGTATATATATTCATCTGCATTTGTGTATATTTGCTCTGGTGGTACTAGGCCATGGTGGCGCCTCTGTTCTCTTTCTGCAGATCACGATACACCAGGATTTGACCATCCTTCGACACAGAGCTGCCCCACTCTGTGGATTATATCCACGTACTGGTTTATATGGACTTTTATGTTGAGATGTTTTATGTTTATTATATGTTTATCATTGTTTGTATAAATAGTTAGTAGTAAGCGCCCCCTAAGGGTGTGAGCGTACGCCTGTACACCACTCTCTATTATATTCCTAATTAGCAAGTGAACATTAACAGGAAGTACCTAATTAGCAAGTGAACATTAACAGGAAGTACCTAATCAGTAAGTGAGCATTAGCATTAGGTACCTAATTAGCAAGTGAACATTAACAGGAAGTACCTAATCAGTAAGTGAGCATTAGCATTAGGTACCTAATTAGCAAATGAACATTAACAGGAAGTACCTAATCAGTAAGTGAGCATTAGCAAGAAGTACCTATTCAGTAAGTGAAAATTAACAGGAAGCACCTAATCAGTAAGTGAGCATTAGCATTAAGTACCTAATCAGCAAGTGAGCATTAGCAGGAAGTACCTAATCAGAAAGTGAACATTAACAGGAAGTACCTAATCAGTAAGTGAGCATTAGCAGGAAGTACCTAATCAGCAAGTGAACATTAACAGGAAGTACTAAATCAGTAAGTGAGCATTAGCATTAAGTAGCATTAAGTACCTAATCAGCAAGTGAACATTAACAGGAAGCATTAGCAGTAAGTACCTAATCAGCAAGTGAACATTAACAGGAAGTACCTCATCAGTAAGTGAACATTAGCAGGAAGTACCTAATCAGCAAGTGAACATTAACAGGAAGTACCTCATCAGTAAGTGAACATTAGCAGGAAGTACCTAATCAGCAAGTGAACATTAACAGGAAGTACCTCATCAGTAAGTGAGCATTAGCATTAAGTACCTAATTAGCAAGTGAACATTAACAGGAAGTATCTAATCAGTAAGTGAACATTAGCAGGAAGTACCTAATCAGCAAGTAAAGATTAACAGGAAATACCTAATCAGTAAGTGAGCATTAGAAGAAAAGTACCTAATGCTAAGTCTCTATCTTATTTAGGGTTTCAAGGTGTCCAATATATAACTGGGGGGTGGGGGGGTGGCCTTGCAGTACCGGGTGAAGCCACCTCCCTGAAATGAGTTTTTGCAGGTTGGGATGTCTGCTAATCAGTAAGTGACCATTAGCAGGAAGTACCTAATCAGCAAGTGAACATTAACAGGAAGTACCTAATCAGTAAGTGAGCATTAGTAGGAAGTACCTAATCAGTAAGTGAGCATTAGCAGGAAGTACCTAATTAGCCAGTAAGCATTACCAGGCATTGGCATTAACTACCTCCTTTGGTAATGAGTTTTATTGCTCTTGCAGTGAAAAAACGTTATTGTTGCAGGTGATTAAATCTCCTTTCCTCCAACCTTATATTGTGACCTCTTGTCACAAACAATTTTTTTGGAATAAAAAGAGCTTCTGCCATCTCTGTATATGGGCCTTGAATATATTTATATAAAGTAATCATGTCACCTCTCAATCGCCCTTTTTCTAAGGAAAACAGACCCAGTTTGGCTAGCCTCTCCTCATAGGTTAAATTCTCCAATCCCCTTATTAGCTTTGTGGCCCTTCTCTGAACTTTTTCTAGTTCTGCAATATCTTTTTTTGTGATCGGTCCCCAGAACTGCACTCCATACTCAAGGTGAGGTCTTACCAGGGCTTTATATAGTGACAGAATTATGCTTTCCTCCCTTGAATCAATGCCTCTTTTAATACATGCTAGTATCCTATTAGCCTTTGAAGCCACTGCCCTGCATTGTGCACCCATCTTTAGCTTATTATCTATTACTACTCCCAAATCCCTTTCCTCCTCTGTTTGGCTAAGTCTTGTCCCATTTAAAAAATACGTTGCCTGCTTATTTTTACTTCCAAAATGTAGAACGTTGCATTTTCCCGTATTAAATCTCATTTTCTGTTTACTTGCCCATACTTCTAATTTTTGCAGATCCCTTTGTAACAAAAGTTCATCCTGCTCTGACCTAATGACCTTACTTAACTTAGTATCATCTGCAAAAATAGAGATGTCACTATTTAATCCTTGCTCCAAGTCATTTATAAAAATATTAAAAAGAACAGGGCCCAGTACTGATCCCTGGGGGACTCCACTCATTACCTTTGTCCAATCTGAGTATGATCCATTTACTACTACTCGTTGCTCTCTTATCTTTTATCCAGTTATTTATCCATGAGCTAACATTTTCAGCTATTCCCAGTCCCTTAATTTTGTGCATTAATCTCTCATGTGGCACTGTATCAAATGCCTTTGCAAAATCTAAGTTTATCACATCAACTGCTTCCTCTTTATCTATATTTTGACTTACTTCCTCATAGAATCTAATTAGATTAGTTTGACATGATCTATTTCTCCTAAAACCATGCTGATTAGAACTCATAATCTTGTTTACATGAATATGCTCGTCAATATAATTCCTTATAATCCCTTCAAATATCTTCCCCACTATTGATGTCAGACTAACTGGTCTATAGCTTCCTGGATCATCCCTGCTTCCCTTTTTGAAGAGTGGCACCACATCAGCTTTGCACCAATCCTGTGGTACCATGCCTGAGAATAATGAGTCTTGGAAAATTAAAAGTAGTGGTTTGTCTATAACAGTGCTAAGTTCCCTTAACAACACCATTGGGTGTATTCCATCTGGGCCTGGAGTTTTATTTACCTTAATATTATCCATTTTTTTCCTGATATCCTCTAAACATAACCCAGTTAATGGTATGGACTTGGATGTTCTATTTTGTTCCAAAGTATCATCCAATGTTTCCTCTCTTTTGTGTATACTGAAGAAAAAAACTGGTTTAGTACCTCAGCCTTCTCCCTGTCATTATGTATCATGCTACCCTCCATGCATTTTAATGTACCTATATTGTCTTTCTTAGATTTTTTTTGCTAATTTATGTACTTAAAGAACCTTTTAGGGTTAGACTTAGAATCCTTAGCAATTCATTTTTCATTTTCAATTTTGGCAAATTTTATTGCTTTTTTGCATGCTTTGTTACATTCCTTATATATATGGAATGTTGAGTCTGTACTGTTTTCTTTGAATAATTTAAATGCCCTACGTTTTTTCCTAATTTCTCTTAACACATTTTTATTTAGCCACATTGGCTTTGATTTTTTATTTTTATAACCATATGGTATTTGTTGATATGTATATTTATTTAACAAATTTTTAAATATTATCCATTTATCCTCTGTATTTTTATTAGAGAATACATTGTCCCAATTTATATTATTTAATGATTTCCTTAAATTGTTGAATTTTGCTTTCTTGAAAATAAAAAAGTCTTAGTTAAACCATTAAGACACTGCATATGAAAAGAGATTTCAAATGTGACCATGTTATGATCACTGTTACCCAAATGTTCTTTGACTTCTATGTTTGATATTATATCTGTATTGTTTGCTAGCACTAAATCCAATATAGCTTTACTCCCCCTTAGCTTACCTTATCAGTAAGTGAGCATTAACAGGAAGTACCTAATCAGCCAGTGAACATTAGCAGGAAGTATCTAATCAGCCAATGAGCATAAGCCAGCAGTACCTAATCAGCCAGTAAGTATTAGCAGGAAGTACCTAATCAGCCAGTGAGCATTAGTAGAAAGTACCTAGTCAGTCAGTAAGCATTAGCAGGTAGGTTTGCCAGCTGTGATTTATAAAAATACTTGACGACCTATAGGTGATTGGATACGGGACGTAGCTGGGTTCACACAATGTCTCTACACAAGCTCAACCTTAGGCCCCACCCTTAATCCTACCACATATATGTTTTACAACTAAGCAGTCATTTTATTTCCTTGGTTGCCAGTAATACATGTACAGAGCAGTGATGTGACCCCCTTGGCTGTTCGAGGTACACACCCAGCAATGATTGAACACCCCCATGGTTGCCTGTAACCCATATAATAGAAAATGTATAGTGTAACTTCTTATTGAGTATTTCATATTTCAAATGCATAAAGGCATAGAAGACCCTTTACATTTAGCTGATATTTTTGTACAGATTTTACTGGACAGCCTGCTAAAATACTGGACTGTCTAGTTAAATAGTGGACACCTGGCAACCCTATTAGCAGTGAGTACCTAATCAGCCAGTAAGCATTAGCAGGAAGTACCTAATCAGCAAGTGAGCATTAGTAGGAATTACCTGATCAGGAAGTGAGTATTAGCAAGAAGTACCTAATCAGCCAGTAAGCATAAGCAGGAAGTACCTAATCAGGAAGTGAGCATTAGCAAGAAGTACCTAATCAGCCAGTAAGCATTAGCAGGAAGTATCTGTAATCAGCCAGAGAGCATTAGCAGGAAGTACCTTATCAGCCAGTAAGCATTAGCAGGAATAACTTATCAGCCAGTGAGCATTAGCAGGAAGTACCTGTAATCAGCCAGTAAGCAGTAGCAGGAAGTACCTTATCAGCCAGTAAGCATTAGCAGGAAGTACCTGTAATCAGCCAGTGAGCATTAGCAGGAAGTACCTGTAATCAGCCAGTGAGCATTAGCAGGAAGTACCTGTAATCAGCCAGTGAGCATTCGTAGGAAGTACCTTATCAGCCAGTAAGCATTAGCAGGAAGTACCTGTAATCAGCCAGTGAGCATTCGTAGGAAGTACCTTGTCTGCCAGTAAGCATAAGCAGGAAGTACCTTTAATCAGCCAGTGAGCATTAGCAGGAAGTACCTTATCAGCCAGTGAGCATTAGCAGACAGTACCTAATCAGATAGTGAGCATTAGTAGGAAGTACATAATCAGTAAGTGAGCATTAATTAGTAGGAAGTACCTAATCAGCCAGTAAGCATTAGTAGGTAGTACATGTAATTGGGCTAAAATAAGCTGCTCCCAGGTGATGAATTGCCATAGAACAAGTTAAAAAGTTATTGAGCTGTTGTTTGTTCCTGAGAGAGCACTTCTCTTTCTCTATGTATTTAGTCTCCCTAAGGGAAAAAAAGGAAAGGGATTTAGCTCTTTTTTTATTTTTCAATACAACCCCATTCTACAATATAAGTAGCACCCCCCCCCCCACCCACCACCACACACACAAAAAGGCCTACTTTAAAAATGTCCTTGAAACAGGACATTTATTTGGGAATTGCCCTTAGAAGCGCGTTTAGTAGCTCTTTTGCTGCCCAATTAAAAAAAAATAAACCCTATTCTAAAGAAATTCCTACCATTAAACCCCAAAGATAACACTAAAACTGAATCAAACTCCTATTTGCTCGCCCACTGCAGTGCTCCTCTTTATGTTGGGGCTCTTCCTCCTGGCTGCTGAGGAAGCCCATCTTCATGGAGGCGGCGGCCTATCTTCCATCTTCATCCCAACAGCGGTGGTCCATCTTCATCAATCTTCTGCTGCCACTCTCCTGGGGAAGTCTTCATCCATCTTCCACCTGATGCATCTTCTTATCTTTGGATCTTCCATCCCCTACTTCTTCTTCATGCGGTCACCCGTTACACACTTAAGTTTGAATGCGAGGTACCCCCTTTTATTGCTATTGGCTGATTTTCATTTCCAAATTCAAATCAGCCAATAGAATGATAGCTTCTTCTATTTGCTTATTTGGATTTGAAAATCAGCATATAGGAATGTAAGGGTATCCCTCTATAGGACTTGAATAAAAGTGTAGCGCTAATTTATTGTATGCCCATAAACGGGCAATTCGCCTGTTTATGAGAGTGCAATAAATAACCAGCCATTACATGTAGTTGATTATTGCTACCGTGAGCTTGCGGTAGCAATTAGTGCTCTGAAAATTAACCATTGTGCCCAAGTTGCCGCTAATTTTAAGTGTAGTTTTTTTATATAAAGTATTACATACCAGTTTTTAGGGCACTGAAAATTGCCTTTACATTGTGGTTTATGGGGACTGTGTGCTCCAAGTTAATATATATGTCTATACTTATATACATATATATTTATGTGTTTATATGAATATATAAACATATAGATATATATGTATATATTCATATACATATATATTTAACATTTGCTACGCTAGGTTCTCTCAGCCATGTCTCACGGCATGAGAACGAGGCTCCCATTGGAGCCTATGAAAGCACACTCTTGTGAGCGCATAGCTTGTCTGCAATGAGAAACGCGACCCCACTCAGCTTGTAATACCAGAGCACATTTGCGTGCGCTGGTATTACTGAGTGGAGCGCAAATATATTTTGTGCTCCACTAGTAATCTGGCCCATAAGGGGGTACCTCACATTCAAACGTCAGTGTGCAGCGGGTGATCATATGAAGAGGACATCGGGACTGAAGATCCAAAGATGAGAAAAAAAGAGATAAGAAGACGCATCAGGTGGAAGATGGATGAAGACTTCCCCAGCAGAGTAGCGGCAGAAGATGGCTTAAGACGGACCACCACAGCCAGGGTGAAGATAGAAGATGAGCTAGGTTCACTTTTTTTAGCAATGCCCTACCAAATGCCTTCATACGTATGAAGGAGTGCTAGTTAAAGGGATACTAAACCCTTTTTTTTCTTTCATAATTCAGATAGAGTTCACACCTTTCACTTTTACTCCTATAGAAGTAAATTAGAAAGTTGCTTAAAATTGCATGCTGTATCTGAATCATGAAAGAAAAAAATTGGGTTTAGTGTCCCTTTAAATAGCCAACAGGAAGTAGAGCTCACTATTATTGTTAGTCTAGGCATATAAAGGGAAAAAGCAATAATTTACAATTCTTTACAGAAAAGGGTGGTTAATTCATGGAATAAACTCCCTGTAGAAATTATAGAGGTCAACACAATAATATTTCATGAACCAGGGCAATTAAAGAAAAAAATGACTTTCCAAATGACTTCTATTATGAAATTGTGCACACGTTGTGGTACCTGCTTCACCTAAGTATGTTCTAGAGTTCCCACGGTATATATGTGTGTGTGTCTGTGATTGGTTGATGGCTGTCACATGATACAGGCCAAAGGGCAGGGTTATGAAAGAAATGTTTTAAATTTGTCAGAAAGAGAAAATCTCCTGCTCATTTAAAATTGTGTTGTTGCAATATCTTTTGTAATATGCATTTGTTGATTTTGTGATTCTGTTGTGTGTATTGGTCTTAAACTTAAACAGGTCTTAAACTGTTAAACTTGGGGATGGGCAGTGCATATTGACTGTGCTCCCTCGTCCACCTTCAACAGTTGGGCAAAATATGTAAGTCATGTTAGTGTGCACGTGTGCATGTGCACCTGCTTAATCCCTTAAAGTCTGCCATGCAAGAAACCAGTTAGTCCCCCCACCCCACGACTCCTAGGAACATGGGATATGATGATCCTCTATTTTTCATAATGTCAAAAACATTTGCTTTTTGTGACCAGGGTAGCACTTGACCGTGTCATTCATGGGGCACTGCTACCTTCATGGCTCCTACCACATCTTCATAAAACCCTGTGTCTGCTTCAATACCACACATTTGTATGGTGATTTGATTGGCCAACAGGAATCCCTTCTGGTGCGGGTTATTAGGTAAAGCAAAAACCATCAAAATGATACTTTATTGCAAAAATTAATCTGCATCTCTACATTAAAATAAAACTATTTGAGTTTGATGTCTCTTTGGGATTTATTGAGCCTTCACTTCAGATATATTGAGCACAATAGATGAACCTTCAAGATCTTATCTGCCATTGATATGTCATGCTTGTGTCTCCTGTTGCAGATATGCCTACCTGATTGGGAGGAACACATGGATCGAATGGTGGCCAAATGAGTCAGAGTGTCAAAAACTCAATAACTTTCAGCTTTGTGAGGATTTGTCTAACTTGTCTGAATCACTTACTTTCTTTGGCTGTCTTGACTGAAGATACTTCATATAGGCACCCAATACAGTGCTGTGCCACCTCTAGTGTATCCAATAAAATAACTATCAGTCTTACTTACTATTAAAATACATATTTTGTGTCATTCCTGTGTTATTTACATGATGTGAGAGTGATGTATACTTTTCGGGGGTGAATAATAACACATGTTGAGTGCAGACACACACGAACTGAAGCAGTGTTGGCATAACCTTGCTTGAAGAGTGTTTGATTATTTGTTTTGTGTGTCACTTTGTGCATGAGTGCAATAGCTTCACTGTCACTGTCATAGTATACATGGGTAAAGAAATTTACCATAAAATATTCTTATAATTTTAAGCTACAACCAGCTTGTTAAATAAAAACAAATAGAATTCTGTGCTTGTTACTATGTCCACTCTGAGAAGAAGTGTAGAAAAATAGTAACTTAAAAATTAACAAATAACAAATATGAAATAACAAGTCAGCTTACATGTAGCTGCAATAGGTCCTATATTGGTAGAACAAAGATAATCCTAAAAACAAGAGTTCTGGAACACATAAAAAGCATCTCTAGTGAAGAAGGAGAATATGGAATCGGCACACACTTCGAAGACCACCACAATAAAAACGCTAAGAGATTAAAAATAAAAGCAATAGAACACATACCATACAAAGAAGGTACCAGCAGACTCCTAGAACTAAGAAAAAGAGAGACCTATTGGATTTACAAATTAAAAAACAGAAAACCATATAGTCTACACAGATAATGGGGTCTATTTATCAAAGCGTCAACTATGTTGCTTTCGCCGGCGTCAATACGCTTGCCAGACCGCCAAACATTGCTGCTGCGGACCTGAATACGATCTCCTTATTTATCAAAAAAGCCGTCAAAAACACGCACGTCAAGTATGGTGCGAAGAGCATCGGACTGTTGTTAACTAACAGTCATTGATGACGCGGTTATTCAGGTTTTTCCCAACTTTATTTATACCATTTCATTACTGTCCATGAACAAGCACATTTCTCTAAAGCTAATCTTTAATTATTCAACTGTTAATGTCCAAGAAATAGCTACATTTATACCTCAACAAACAATATCTCATACCAAAGAAGGTACCAGCAGACTCCTAGAACTAAGAAAAAGAGAGACCTATTGGATCTACAAATTAAAAACCAGAAAACCATATGGTCTACACAGATAATGGGGCCTATTTATCAAAGCGCCAACTATGTTCCATTCGCTGGGGTCAATACGCTCGCCTGACATCGCTGCTGCATGTCACGCCGTGCCACTCTAGCCGTTGCTAGGGGCGCGGCGTCTCCTTCTCTGCTTGTTGCCAGGGGCTGTGTTGGGTCCAGATGCGTGCAGTGCTAACGTCATCGTCGCACGCTCCTCTCTCTCAGATGCCGGTTCTGGATTCCTGTGGCGCCAATCCTGCGCCTATGTATGTCTCTCTATAACGATCTATCACTGCCCAAGTATAGGTGTTCCTTTGTGTGCTCCTGGGTGCGATAGATCATTACTTCAGTACTGCCTTATTGTGTTTGAACCCTGCCTGTCTGACTACTCTGCCTGTTTAACCCCTAAATTGCTGGACTGATAAACTGCTGCTGAACCTGCCTATCTGACTACTCTGCCTGCTATACCCCTGAATTACTGGATTGATTTACTGCTGCTGAACTCTGCCTGTCTGACTACTCTGCCTGTTTAACCCCTAAATTGCTGGACTGATATACTACTGCTGATCCCTGCATGTCTGACTACTCTGCTCATTAACCCCTGCTGTTCTGGATTGCCTCTTTGTTGCCGAACCCTGCCTGCCTGACCATTCTAGTGGTGTGCCCTTGGGCTGCTTCACTGTTGCCGAACCCTGCCTGACCATTCTAGTGGTGTGTCTTTTGACTGCTCTGCCGTTGCCACTGGGGACTGTCCTGTCTGTGTTGAGTGCCGCCCTCCTCATCTTACTAACTTTCTCTGCTCTGGGATATTCCCTATCATTTCGGCTCAACGCCGGGATAAGAAGACTACTGGCCGAGTTCGGTCTGATAGAGGGGTATCCCACGAGCATTACACCGCGGACCTGAATACGATCTTCTTATTTATCAAAAAGGCCATCAAAAACACGCGCGTCAAGTACAGTGCGAAGAGCATTGGACTGTTGTTAACTAACAGTCATCGATGACGCGGTTATTTGGGATTTTCCCAACTTTATACCATTTCATTACTGTCCATGAACAAGCACATTTCTCTAAAGCTAATATTTTATTCTTCAACTGTTAATGTCCAAGAAATAGCTACATTTATACCTCAACAAACAATATCTCATAGAAAGTTATTGTTATATTGAATTGTTCTACAAAAAAATCTGTTATATGATACTTTAACATAAATTAATGTGTATTTATATTTCTAGAAGACATGATATGCTTTTATCTAATATTTTATTTTCATAAATTATTATTAATGCTAGAATTTGTACATATATGTTTGTATGTTTGCACAAACTTGTAAACAATGTTGTCTTTCATATCTCTGTGTTTATTTATACCACTATATGGATATAGTGTAAATTTATTACTATTCTGAGCAGGAATAATTGCAAATATAACATGTATTTAGAGTATTATATGTATTTATTTGCAATCAATTGATATTTTAAGAGCTGGGCCAGTTTTTTCTCTGTACCTGTGTAACCCCTCCTGATTGCAATCTAGTTTTAAAAACCACCACTTCACAGGTGTTATAAAATGGGCTGGCATATAAGATGAGATTTCTTACTGAAAAAGAAATTCAACAGAAGGAAGAAATACACTGAAAATAGCATGACAGTAAAGAGGTGATTTTAATTTCTGCTATATCTGAATCATGACAGTTTAATGTTAGGTGGGCTATCCCTTTGAGCTATCAGTTTAGGATTATATTGAATAAAAAATGCATTCGAATTTTAAAATCATTGTCTAAAATATTACACTGTGTGTCCTTATGTCAGCATCATTTATCTTTAATTCTAAATTCACATATGCATATTTTCAAAGTATAATACACAATGTAACAAATGGCACTTACAAGTTCTGATGGGTGATCAATGACACAAGTATCTGGCATTTTGATTCGTTAGTGATAGTTTAAAATGTATATTTGAATCAGATTGGCTGATGTCATAAATCATGTGATTATGCATATTCCAATCAAAAGTGGTTGAAAAATTCACTAGCGTGGGGGTTGTTTAGGAGTTTGCGTCATAATTGGTGTGAAAAGTGTTGCGTCAAAATTGGGGCGAAGTAGAGAGTGGGACTTGTATTACATGGCTTAAACATGGTGAACATAGATTTTTCAAAAAATATAAAAAGGAAGTTAGCTATATTAAGTTCTGTATTTCATTTTTATCTCTATATCTATTAGTGTGACAAGTTTGGGGCAAAACTTTTCAACAAATTTGTAGAAATATTGTCCCCTTGCTTTGTAATGAGAGACAAATTTGTAACATAATCCATAAGTAGTAATGAATTTTTCATTTTTATTCCTATATCTATTTCCTATATCTATTAGTGCACAAAATGTGGAGCAAAATATACAATTTTAATAGAGTTTCTAATTTACTTTTATTATGTAATATACTTCATTGTCTTGCAGCATCGAACATAAGCTTTCTGTGTTTCAGACTCCCATTGAGTTCTATGGCATCCGCGACCTCAAGGGTGGCGGATTGAAAACTAGGTATGCTGTGTCGGAATAGACGTGAGCGTACCTGTTAAATGTTTGATAAATTTGGAAAAGGCTCAAATAGAGTCGAATCTGTAATGACGCAAGCATCGATCTGTGTCGGATTGAGATCGTGGGATCGTATTTTACGTCACAAAGTTCAACATCTGCCAGTCTTGACTCAATAACTACAGTAGATCAATCTCACGACAATTACGACGCGAAATTCCAGCGCATACAAAGTTCTGCGGGGCCATGCCAGAGCTATGAGAATAACAGAAGCCAATTCCTGTTTGATTCTGGCAATGACTCTTGGAAGAAGAACAAACAGAGGAAATAGATAGGCCAGAAGAAAGCTCCAAGGACAGACTAGAGCATCTATCATATGAGCTCTTGGATTTATTGACCTGATGCAATAAACCGGAAGTTTAAGGTTCAATATGGACGCCATTAGAACTATTTCTGGAAGACCACTCCTCAGGATTAATTAATCGAACACGTCGTGATGAAAAGACCATTCTTCTGGATGGACGAACTGACAACTTAGGTAATCTGCTTCCCAATTGTTCACTCCCGGAATGTGAATGGCCGATAGGGTGCAGTGGTTTTCCTCTGCCCAAAACAGAATGTGACATACTCCCTGATGATTTATGTACGCCACAGCAGTGACATTGTATGACTGTAATCAAATTTATTTTTTTCTGTTTGAGGAGGGGCCAAGATCGAAGGTCCCCGAAGAATCACACAGGACTTTTTGTCCTGAGGTAGAAAAGCCCCTTTTCTCCCAGTGGCAGTTTTGATAATATAATCCAATTCTGATCCAAAAAGTATCTTCCCTTCAAAATGGACTGATAATAGCCTCTTCTTAGAGACCATATCAGCTGACCAAGATTTAAGCCATAAAGCTCTCCTTAATAAAACAGCAATGTGCATATTCTTGACATCAGTCTTGATGATGTTAAAGACTGCATCACAAATGAAATCGTTAGCCATCTTAAAGTGAAGGTAAAGTTACCTTGATGTAGAACTTTAATAATATTCATTCCTCAAAATGAATATGAGTTTCATTCATATTTTTTTCTAGTTTTGAGTCTAAATTAAGTTATCAAAATTTTTACTCACTTTTTCTTGGTCCGCAAATTCAACCCGTTTTTCTTTTTTTTTTTCAGCGTTGGTCACGTTTTTTGATTAACCTATTGAAAATCTGGCCGTTAGGCAGCCGTCAAAGTACGTCATCCACCTCCTGGATGATCTGTGCATGCGCTATGATTTAGTTCTTAATCTTGGAATCGACGCGCGCTCCCATTTCGCGCATGCCTATTGGTATTATGTTGGAATTCACATAATACGTAATAGGCTTCCTACAGATGCGCAGTAGAGATAGAAATCTCTGATTTGGGCAGGCACAGTTCAATGAAGCATCGTGAGCGCACTTTGGAGACCGCTCTATATGACACAGACTAGAGAATAAGGACATATCAGTTGGGAGGAGTCAAAATAGGAATGGTAGGGAATTATAAATGTCTTTTATTTCATAAATATACAATAAATTGGGGAAATAAACTTAGTGATTATCTTATTGAAGTGTTGACAAATTCATTAGTGTATTCATTATGTAAAAACTTTACCTTCACTTTAAGGGCATTAATACAGCTGCGAAAATCCTCAGACTATTGATCAGAAACCATCTGAGAAAGAGAATCACAGCAGAAGGACACTGCAGCAGCCACACAGGTGATTGCTACTACTGGTCTAAGAGCTGATTGGGAGAATAATTTCCTAAACAGCACTCAGATTTATGGTCCATTGAATCCCTAAATGAAGAACTATCCTCCATAGGAATAGTAGTGCACCTAGCTAAGGTGGAAATAGCTTCTCAACCTTAGGGACTACTTCCCAGGATATTAAATTCTTCTCTGAAGGTGGATACATTCTTTTGAACCTGTTAGAAGGTGCAAAATGAATGCCTGGTTTCTTCCATTCTTTGGCTATATATTCTATAACCAAATCTTGCGCTTTAAAGGCTTTAGGCACTTTTGGTGGTGCTTTAAAAACCTGATTCAACTTATTTACAGGCTTGGAATCTTCTGGATTCAGTTGTGATAATTCTAAGGTATTCAAAACTTCCTGAATTTAAATATGGAATCAGTCTCTGGCTCATTTATTGGATCAGGGTCCTCAGAGGAGATTTCACCCTCAGAACCCTCAGAAACAGACTTAACCGAGTCAGAGCTTTGTAAGCTTGGTAGTAACTGAGCCTGGGGAAAAGGACACTGTGTGGTACAGGTGGTGTGAGGAAAATCTACTGATTTTTGCTTATGGTTTGGGGATAGCCGCTGAAAACTCTGTCATAGTCTTTTGAAGACTTGTTTTAAACTCTGGAAAAAAGTCAGGGGTCTGCCAGGTGCCATACTGACAGGATTATGGTTTGCAAATTGTAGATGTGGAACACAATTAGCATACAAATGGTTAATTTGGTCTTCTGGAACAGTTTTACATAATAAAGAGGGATAATGGACTGCAGTATGTTCTTGGCCTACAGTATCTTCCCTAGGGGTCTCTTACAATGGGTAAGTCATATTAGATGGGCGTACAGACATGACACCAAAATAATAAGCAAAACTGAAAGTAAATGAAAATAAAGATACTGTATATTCCAAAGCTTTTTATTACAAGTGTATTTACCCAAAATAAAACAATCAGCCTACAAAAACACCTCAGAACTCCAGAAGTCAGAAAAAAAGTCAAATGATTTACCCTCAGAGAAAATTCACCAACCCATCCCCTCAGCAGCTCCTATGAGTCCAAAGAAAGTGTTAAAAACTGGGCCCAGATAGCTTGAAATGCCTGCAGACAGTCCTGAGTAAATATCAGCCAGCTCTTGATCCGGTTTGGCAGAGAGGAAAGGGCGCCAAAGGAGGGAGGGGTGTAGCTTAACTCCGGAAAGATGTGTAGGCAAAAGCCTGTGAGTAAAAACACAAAAACACACAATTTAAATGCAAATGTGAATAAAAGCCCCTTAGTTATCAAGTCCTACAGCCTGGCAAAAGTAGAATATAGTGACGTAACCTACGATCCGCCAGACTCAGTCCGACACAGATCGATGGTTACGTCACTACAGATGTTCCGAATGCAAGTTTGGCACAATCTGACTACTTTTGGTAGTTATCAAACTACTACCAGGTACGCTCGCCACTATTCCGGGCACCTGGATTTCATTCCGCCGCCCTGGAGGCGGTGGATCCCATAGGAATCAATGGGAGTCTGACAGCAGCGAGAGCTCATGTTCGCTGCTGTCCGATATCCCATTGATCTATCTCCCTATGGGAGATGTCTGCACCTAACACCCTAACATGTACCCCGAGTCTAAACACCCCTAATCTGGCCCCCCTACACCACCACCACCTACTTCATACATATTAACCCCTAAAACCGCCACTCCCGGACCCCGCCGCAACTAAATAAACTTACTAACCCCTAAACCGCTGCTCCCGGACCCCGCCGCAAATATAATAAATATATTAACCCCTAAACCGCCGCTCCCGAACCCCGCCGCCACCTACATAATACCTATTAACCCCTAATCTGCCGCCCCCTATACCGCCACCAACTATATTACATTTATTAACCCCTATCCTGCCCCCCCTATACCGCCGTCACTATATTAAACTTATTAACCCCTAAACCTAAGTCTAACCCTAACACCCCCCTAACTTTAATATTATTTTAATAAATCTAAATAAAACTTACTATTATTAACTAAATTATTCCTATTTAAAAATAAATACTTACCTGTAAAATGAACCCTAAGATAGCTACAATATAACTAATAATTATATTGTAGCTATTTTAGGATTTATTTTTATTTTACAGGTAACTTTGTATTTATTTTAACTAGGTAGAATAGTTATTAAATAGTTATTAACTATTTAAAAGCTACCTAGCTAAAATACTTCCAAAATTACCTGTAAAATAAATCCTAACCTAAGTTACAATTAAACCTAACACTACACTATCATTAAAGGGACATGCCACCCACATTTTTTCTTTTATGATTTAGAAAGAGAATGTAATTTTAAACATCTTTCTAATTTAATTATATTTTCTAATTTGTTTTATTCTCTTGATATTCTTTGATGAAAAGCATATCTAGATATGCTCACTAGCTGCTGATTGGTTGCTGCACATAGAAGCATCATGTGATTGGCTCACCATGTGCATTGCTTTTTCTTCAAATAATGATATTTAAAAAATGAAGCAAAATTAATTATGGAAGTAAATTGTAATATTGTTCAAATTTCTATTCTCTATCTGAATCATGAAAGAAAGATTTTGGGTTTAGTTGCCCTTTAAATTAATAAAATAAATTAACTACAATTACCTAAAATTAAATTAAATAAACTAAACTTTAGTACAAAAAAACCAAACCTTAAATTACAGAAAATAAAAAAGAATTACAAGAAGTTTAAACTAATTACACCTAATCTAAGCCCCCTAATAAAATAATAAATCCCCCCAAAATAAAAAAATGCCCTACCCTATTCTAAATTACAAAGTAATCAGCTCTTTTACCAGCCCTTAAAAGGGCTTTTTGCGGGGCATTGCCCCAAAGTAATCAGCTCTTTTAACTGTAAAAAAAATACACCCCCCAACATTAAAACCCACCACCCACATACCCCTACTCTAGCCCACCCAAAACACCCTTAAAAAAACTAACACTAACCCCCTGAAGATCTCCCTACCTTGAGTCGTCTTCACTCAGCCGAGCCGAATTCTTCATCCAAGCGGTGTCTTCTATCTTCATCCAACCGCGGCTCCATCTTCCAGACCTCCGACGCTGAACATCCTGCTGGCCCGACGGACTAGCAAAGAATGAAGGTTCCTTTAAGGGACGTCATCCAAGATGGCGTCCCTCGAATTCCGATTGGCTGATAGGATTCTATCAGCCAATCGGAATTAAGGTAGGAAAACTCCTTAATTTCCGATTGGCTAATTTAATTTTAGGTAATTGTAGTTAATTTATTTAATTAATTTAATGATAGTGTAGTGTTAGGTTTAATTGTAACTTAGGTTAGGATTTATTTTACAGGTAATTTTGTAAGTATTTTAGCTAGGTAGCTATTAAATATTTAATAGCTATTGTACCTAGTTAAAATAAATACAAAGTTGCCTGTAAAATAAAAATAAATCCTAAAATAGCTACAATATAATTATTAGTTATATTGTAGCTATATTAGGGTTTATTTTATAGGTAAGTATTTTTAAATAGGAATAATCTAGTTAATAATAGTAAGTTTTATTTAGATTTATTAAAATAATATTAAAGTTAGGGGGGTGTTAGTGTTAGACTTAGGTTTAGGGGTTAATAAGTTTAATATAGGTGGCGGCGGTATAGGGGGGCAGGATAGGGGTTAATAAGTTTAATATAGGTGGTGTCGGGATCCGGGAGCAGCGGTTTAGGGGTTAAACATTTAATTTAGTTGCGGCAGTTTAGGGGTTAATGAATTTAATGTAGGTGGCAGCGGTGTAGTGGGGGGCAGGATAGGGGTTAATAAATGTAATGTAGGTGGCGGTGGGTTCTGGGTGCGGCGGTTTAGGGGTTAAACAATTTATTTAGTTGTGGCGGGGTCTGGGATCCGCAGGATAGGGGTTAATAACTTTAATATAGGTGGCGGTGGTATAGGGGGCAGCAGATTAGGGGTTAATAGGTATAATGTAGGTGGCGGCGGGGTCCGGGAGCGGCAGTTTAGGGGTTAATACTTTAATTATAGTTGCAGCGGGGTCCAGGAGCGGCGGTTTAGGGGGTATAACAGTATAGTTTAGTGTGGGTGCTTAGTGACAGGCTAGCAAGAAAGCTGCGAAGAAGCCGATGAGCAGCGAGATCGATGACTGTTAGTTAACAACAGTCCGCTGCTCATCGCTCCATACTTAGTGCGCGGCTTCTTGACAGCTTTCTTGATAACTTTGGTGAACATATTCAGGTCCGCTGCAGCGATGGTAGGCGAGCTTAGGCGAGCGTATTGGGGCGGCAATGCAGGTAAGTAGACGGCTTCATAACTAGAGGCGAGTGAGTCTTTTTAGGTTTAAAAGGAAAAAAAGTGAACCCAAATAAAAAACATACTGAGAGCTGCTAAAGGGTAATAGGGAAATGTAATAAGAGAGATTTGAACTCTGAATTTGGTGATTAACATATAGGTAAAGCACTATGTGTATAGGCTGTGAACTCCCAACTATGTAGTAATTATATAAGTAGAGTTCTAGGGATAGTTCCTAGGCTGTGTTTAGTGTCTGAGTCACTTCCCTGGACTTCAGCACCCCTCCACTGTATCTTACCAGCTTGCTGAGGCCTTTCTCCCTCACAGAATGTTGATCCAGTAGAGAGCCCATCCAGTGCAAGCAAATATACTGCAGAGGATACTTGTGGATAAACCAGCAATTCCTCAGGTGTAGGCTAAGGGATGAGGTCCCTGCAATGCCTGAGGGCAATTATGGCTGAGAGATTTACCCATTAGGGTACCGACATGCCATAACTGAGACATTCCTGTACTCCTGCTTCACTCAGAATCTTGGAGAAATTATCCTGAAGTTATTCCTGATTAAAGATGGAAGAGGGGTACTGGGTCTCAAGTCAGGTCTGAGCTCCCAATAATCTTGTGAGGGTTCTTGGCAGGAAATATATCCCACATGTAATAGACACCTGTGGACTTGAATCATTTTACGAAAGAAATTATAATATACAACACCATGCACTAAAGTGTATGTGGATGTAATGTCCTGGGGAGATCTTCCTTGTACCTCAAAGAGAACAGAAAGAAACGTCCATTGAGTAAAACAGTTTAGAAAGTCCCTTCAAATCAACCTGGAAATTTACTCATATGGAACAGTGCTACTATAGCTGTTAATGATGTGCTTAGTACAATTGGAACTAACTCCATAGTGTGCAGGGGGCTCCAATATTTATTCAGTTACAATATGTATACAGATAACATTATAAAATGCAAAGTCTTTGCTATATAAAAAAACCAAATCAGGCAATCAATAGTCAGTCACTCTGGGGTCTATTGCACCTCTTATAGATACACTGTAAACCAATCTGCTCAACAGCGGTGTTGCTTCATCTGTTGAAGTACAACAAGCTTATGAGTGTTTAAGTGGGTGTACCCCTCCTTGTGACATGTGATGCCGTGCTTCCAACATACGTTTCAACCTCTGGCTTTTTCAAGGATGGCAGTTTGTGTGTGGATCTTCTTCCTTATAAATGCATACCCCCCAACTGTCCCGATTTTCGCGGGACAGTCCCAATTTTAGGGGTGTGTCCCGAGTTGCTAGCCATCTGTCCCGATTTGCCCCAGGCATTTAAAAACATTTTTTTTTTTTTTTTAATTCTATTGGGCCCATACTCAGAAGCAGCTAGCTTTGCTCTCACAGGGTTAGATACCTGTTAGATTCCCTGTGGAAAAGGAATGGTGTGTGGGTTAAGCAGGAGTAAGAAGGCTGTATACACTCTGACCACGGGTAATGGTGACCTCTCTAACCTACCTCTGGTAATGATGATATCTAACCCCTGGTGATAATACTAGCATGCCTTCAGTTTTATACAACGAGCAGTGCTAATACCAGGGTAACGAACAGTGTAACGAACAGTGGCAGCCGCAGACTGCCAGCTAATGTGCTTGCCAACCCCAGGACCCCATACAATGAATTACAGATACCCATATATGATGTAGTGTGTGTGTCTATCTGTATCCATAACTGTGTGTGTGTATCTGTATGTATAAGTTTATGCTATGTAGTGTGTGTGTGTCTGCATGTATAAATGTAAGCTATATAGTGTGTGTATGTGTATCTGCATGTATAAGTGTGTATCTGCATGTATAAGTGTATGCTATGTAGTGTGTGTGTGTGTATCTGCATGTATAAGTGTATATCTGCATGTATAAGTGTATGCTATGTAGTGTGTGTATGTGTATCTGCATGTATAAGTGTAAGCTATGTAGTGTGTGTGTGTATCTGCATGTATAAGTGTATACTATGTAGTGTGTGTGTATCTGCATATATAAGTGTATGCTATGTAGTGTGTGTGTGTATCTGCATGTATAAGTGTGTATCTGCATGTATAAATGTAAGCTATGTAGTGTGTATATGTGTATCTGCATGTATAAATGTAAGCTATGTAGTGTGTGTATGTGTATCTGCATGTATAAGTGTGTGTCTGCATGTATAAGTGTATACTATGCAGTGTCTGTGTATCTGCATGCATAAGTGTATGCTATGTAGTGTGTGTATGTGTATCTGCATGTATAAGTGTGTGTCTGCATGTATAAGTGTATACTATGCAGTGTCTGTGTATCTGCATGTATAAGTCTATGCTATGTAGTGTGTGTGTATCTGTATGTATAAGTGTATGCTATGTAGTGTGTGTATCTGCATGTATACGTTTATGCTATGTAGTGTGTGTGTATCTGTATGTATAAGTGTATGCTATGTAGTGTGCCTTCAGTTTTATACAATGAGCAGTGCTAATACCAGGGTAACGAACAGTGGCAGCCGCAGACTGCAAGCTAATGTGCTTGCCAACCCCAGGACCCCATACAATGAATTACAGATACCCATATATGATGTAGTGTGTGTGTCTATCTGTATCCATAACTGTGTGTGTATCTGTATGTATAAGTTTATGCTATGTAGTGTGTGTGTGTCTGCATGTATAAATGTAAGCTATGTAGTGTGTGTATCTGCATGTATAAGTGTATGCTATGTAGTGTGTGTGTGTGTGTATCTGCATGTATAAGTGTATGCTATGTAGTGTGTGTATCTGCATATATAAGTGTATGCTATGTAGTGTGTGTGTGTATCTGCATGTATAAGTGTATGCTATGTAGTGTGTGTGTGTGTGTATCTGCATGTATAAGTGTATGCTATGTAGTGTGTGTATCTGCATGTATAAGTGTATGCTATGTAGTGTGTGTGTGTATCTGCATGTGTAAGTGTATGCTATGTAGTGTGTGTGTGTATCTGCATGTATAAGTGTATGCTATGTAGTGTGTGTGTGTGTATCTGCATGTATAAGTGTATGCTATGTAGTGTGTGTTTGTATCTGCATGTATAAGTGTATGCTATGTAGTGTGTGTGTATCTGCATGTGTAAGTGTATGCTATGTAGTGTGTGTGTATCTGCATGTATAAGTGTATTCTATGTAGTGTGTGTGTGTATATCTGTATGTATAAGTGTAAGCTCTGTAGTGTGTGTGTATCTGCATGTATAAGTGTATGCTATGTAGTGTGTGTGTATCTGCATGTATAAGTGTATGCAATGTAGTGTGTGTGTGTTTGCATGTATAAGTGTATACTATGCAGTGTCTGTGTATCTGCATGTATAAGTGTATGCTGCATGTATAAGTATATGCTATGTAGTGTGTGTGTATCTGCATGTGTAAGTGTATGCTATGTAGTGTGTATGTATCTGCATGTATACGTTTAAGCTATGTAGTGTCTGTGTATCTGTATGTATAAGTGTATGCTATGTAGTGTGTATGTATCTGCATGAAAAAGTGTATGCTATGTAGTGTGTGTGTGTATCTGCATGTATAAGTGTATGCTATGTAGTGTGTGTGTATCTGCATGTATAAGTGTATGCTATGTAGTGTGTGTGTATCTGCATGTATAAGTGTATGCTATGTAGTGTGTGTGTATCTACATGTATACGTGTATGCTATGTAGTGTGTGTGTATCTACATGTATACGTGTATGCTATGTAGTGTGTGTCTATCTGTATCCATAACTGTGTGTGTGTATCTGCATGTATAAGTGTATGCTATGTAGTGTATGTGTATCTGCATGTGTAAGTGTATGCTATGTAGTGTGTGTGTGTGTGTGTATCTTCATGTGTAAGTGTATGCTATGTAGTGTGTGTGCATCTGCATGTATAAGTGTATTCTATGTAGTGTGTGTGTATCTGCATGTATAAGTGTATGCTATGTAATGTGTGTATCTGCATGTGTAAGTGTATGCTATGTAGTGTGTGTGTATCTGCATGTATAAGTGTATGCTATGTAGTGTGTGTGTATCTGCATGTGGAAGTGTATGCTATGTAGTGTGTGTATGTGTATCTGTATGTATAAGTGTATGCTATGTAGTGTATGTGTATCTGTATGTATAAGTGTATGCTATGTAGTGTGTGTGTATCTGTATGTATAAGTGTATGCTATGTAGTGTGTGTGTATCTGCATGTATAAGTGTATGCTATGTAGTGTGTGTGTATCTGTATGTATAAGTGTATGCTATGTAGTGTGTGTGTATCTGCATGTATAAGTGTATGCTATGTAGTGTGTGTGTGTGTATCTGCATGTGTAAGTGTATGCTATATAGTGTGTGTGTATCTGCATGTGTACGTGTATGCTATGTAGTGTGTGTGTGTGTATCTGCATGCGTAAGTGTATGCTATATAGTGTGTGTGTATCTGCATGCATAAGTGTATACTAAGTAGTGTGTGTGTGTGTATCTGTATGTATAAGTGTATGCTATGTAGTGTGTGTGTATCTGCATGTATAAGTGTATGCTATTTAATGTGTGTGTATCTGCATGTGTAAGTGTATGCTATGTAGTGTGTGTGTATCTGCATGTATAAGTGTATACTAAGTAGTGTGTGTGTGTGTATCTGCATGTGTAAGTGTATGCTATATAGTGTGTGTGTATCTGCATGTGTAAGTGTATGCTATGTAGTGTGTGTGTATCTGCATTTATAAGTGTATGCTATGTAGTGTGTGTGTGTGTGTATCTGCATGTATAAGTGTATGCTATGTAGTGTGTGTGTATCTGTATGTATAAGTGTATGATATGTAGTGTGTTTGTATCTGCATGTATAAGTGTATGCTATGTAGTGTGTGTGTATCTGTATGTATAAGTGTATGCTATGTAGTGTGTGTGTATCTGCATGTATAAGTGTATGCTATGTAGTGTGTGTGTATCTGTATGTATAAGTGTATGCTATGTAGTGTGTGTGTATCTGCATGTATAAGTGTATGTTATGTAGTGTGTGTGTATCTGCATGTGTAAGTGTATGCTATGTAGTGTGTGTGTATCTGCATGTATAAGTGTATGCTATGTATTGTGTGTGTATCTGTATGTATAAGTGTATGCTATGTAGTGTGTGTGTATCTGCATGTATAAGTGTATGCTATGTAGTGTGTGTGTATCTGCATGTATAAGTGTATTCTATGTAGTGTGTGTGTGTATATCTGTATGTATAAGTGTAAGCTCTGTAGTGTGTGTGTATCTGCATGTATAAGTGTATGCTATGTAGTGTGTGTGTATCTGCATGTATAAGTGTATGCAATGTAGTGTGTGTGTGTCTGCATGTATAAGTGTATACTATGCAGTGTCTGTGTATCTGCATGTATAAGTGTATGCTGCATGTATAAGTATATGCTATGTAGTGTGTGTGTATCTGCATGTGTAAGTGTATGCTATGTAGTGTGTATGTATCTGCATGTATACGTTTATGCTATGTAGTGTCTGTGTATCTGTATGTATAAGTGTATGCTATGTAGTGTGTATGTATCTGCATGAAAAAGTGTATGCTATGTAGTGTGTGTGTGTATCTGCATGTATAAGTGTATGCTATGTAGTGTGTGTGTATCTGCATGTATAAGTGTATGCTATGTAGTGTGTGTGTATCTGCATGTATAAGTGTATGCTATGTAGTGTGTGTGTATCTATATGTATACGTGTATGCTATGTAGTGTGTGTGTATCTACATGTATACGTGTATGCTATGTAGTGTGTGTGTCTATCTGTATCCATAACTGTGTGTGTGTATCTGCATGTATAAGTGTATGCTATGTAGTGTATGTGTATCTGCATGTGTAAGTGTATGCTATGTAGTGTGTGTGTGTGTGTGTGTATCTTCATGTGTAAGTGTATGCTATGTAGTGTGTGTGCATCTGCATGTATAAGTGTATTCTATGTAGTGTGTGTGTATCTGCATGTATAAGTGTATGCTATGTAATGTGTGTGTATCTGCATGTGTAAGTGTATGCTATGTAGTGTGTGTGTATCTGCATGTATAAGTGTATGCTATGTAGTGTGTGTGTATCTGCATGTGGAAGTGTATGCTATGTAGTGTGTGTATGTGTATCTGTATGTATAAGTGTATGCTATGTAGTGTATGTGTATCTGTATGTATAAGTGTATGCTATGTAGTGTGTGTGTATCTGTATGTATAAGTGTATGCTATGTAGTGTGTGTGTATCTGCATGTATAAGTGTATGTTATGTAGTGTGTGTGTATCTGTATGTATAAGTGTATGCTATGTAGTGTGTGTGTATCTGCATGTATAAGTGTATGCTATGTAGTGTGTGTGTGTGTATCTGCATGTGTAAGTGTATGCTATATAGTGTGTGTGTATCTGCATGTGTAAGTGTATGCTATGTAGTGTGTGTGTGTGTATCTGCATGTGTAAGTGTATGCTATATAGTGTGTGTGTGTATCTGCATGCATAAGTGTATACTAAGTAGTGTGTGTGTGTGTATCTGTATGTATAAGTGTATGCTATGTAGTGTGTGTGTATCTGCATGTATAAGTGTATGCTATTTAATGTGTGTGTATCTGCATGTGTAAGTGTATGCTATGTAGTGTGTGTGTATCTGCATGTATAAGTGTATACTAAGTAGTGTGTGTGTGTGTATCTGCATGTGTAAGTGTATGCTATATAGTGTGTGTGTATCTGCATGTGTAAGTGTATGCTATGTAATGTGTGTGTATCTGCATTTATAAGTGTATGCTATGTACTGTGTGTGTGTGTATCTGCATGTATAAGTGTATGCTATGTAGTGTGTGTGTATCTGTATGTATAAGTGTATGATATGTAGTGTGTGTGTATCTGCATGTATAAGTGTATGCTATGTAGTGTGTGTGTATCTGTATGTATAAGTGTATGCTATGTAGTGTGTGTGTATCTGCACGTATAAGTGTATGTTATGTAGTGTGTGTGTATCTGCATGTGTAAGTGTATGCTATGTAGTGTGTGTGTATCTGCATGTATAAGTGTATGCTATGTAGTGTGTGTGTATCTGTATGTATAAGTGTATGCTATGTAGTGTGTGTGTATCTGCATGTATAAGTGTATGCTATGTAGTGTGGGTGTATCTGCATGCATAAGTGTATACTAAGTAGTGTGTGTGTGTGTATCTGTATGTATAAGTGTATGCTATGTAGTGTGTGTGTATCTGCATGTATAAGTGTATGCTATTTAATGTGTGTGTATCTGCATGTGTAAGTGTATGCTATGTAGTGTGTGTGTATCTGCATGTATAAGTGTATACTAAGTAGTGTGTGTGTGTGTATCTGCATGTGTAAGTGTATGCTATATAGTTTGTGTGTATCTGCATGGGTAAGTGTATGCTATGTAGTGTGTGTGTATCTGCATTTATAAGTGTATGCTATGTAGTGTGTGTGTGTGTGTATCTGCATGTATAAGTGTATGCTATGTAGTGTGTGTGTATCTGTATGTATAAGTGTATGATATGTAGTGTGTGTGTATCTGCATGTATAAGTGTATGCTATGTAGTGTGTGTGTATCTGTATGTATAAGTGTATGCTATGTAGTGTGTGTGTATCTGCATGTATAAGTGTATGTTATGTAGTGTGTGTGTATCTGTATGTATAAGTGTATGATATGTAGTGTGTGTGTATCTGCATGTATAAGTGTATGCTATGTAGTGTGTGTGCATCTGCATGTATAAGTGTATGCTATGTAGTGTGTGTGTATCTGCATGTATAAGTGTATGCTATGTAGTGTGTGTGTATCTGCATGTATAAGTGTATGATATGTAGTGTGTGTGCATGTATAAGTGTATGCTATGTAGTGTGTGTGTATCTGCATGTATAAGTGTATGATATGTAGTGTGTGTGCATGTATAAGTGTATGCTATGTAGTGTGTGTGTATCTGCATGTATAAGTGTATGCTATGTAGTGTGTGTGTATCTGCATGTATAAGTGTATGATATGTAGTGTGTGTGCATGTATAAGTGTATGCTATGTAGTGTGTGTGTATCTGCATGTATAAGTGTATGTTATGTAGTGTGTGTGTATCTGTATGTATAAGTGTATGATATGTAGTGTGTGTGTATCTGCATGTATAAGTGTATGCTATGTAGTGTGTGTGTATCTGTATGTATAAGTGTATGCTATGTAGTGTGTGTGCATCTGCATGTATAAGTGTATGCTATGTAGTGTGTGTGTATCTGCATGTGTAAGTGTATGCTATGTAGTGTGTGTGTATCTGCATGTGTAAGTGTATGCTATGTAGTGTGCTACTGTGCATTTTTGCTGACTTCTAAAGGCCAGAATCTAGAATATTAATGGGGAATGCAGAGAGTAGTTTTAAAGAATTTATTAATAAATATGCAATTAAGATAAAAACATTTAGCAATGTCTTTGCAAAGGCTAATTAAATACAGAGCTCACATAGCCATACCAGTGGTTTGAGCTTGTGTTTTATTTGCTGCCTAAGTGTATTAAAATATATGACTTTATTTAGAATTTTATTTTTAGTACTTTGGTCTTATGAATTTTAAGCCCCGCCCACCACATTTCAATTTTTTTTGCAGGGGGGGGGGGTGTCCCTCTTTTTAATTTTGAAATGTTGGGAGGTATGTAAATATCCTCCATATGGATGATTTTGATCTCTGACTTTAGTGCATCTGTAACTCATAAACTTAAAGGGACAGGCAACACCAGAATGTTTGTTGTTAGAAAAGATAGATAATCCCTTTATTACCCTTTTCCCCAGTTTTATATAACCAACACAGTTATAATAATACACATTTTACCCCTGTAATTGCCTTGTATCTAATCCTCTGCAAACTGCTCCATTATTTCAGTTCATTTGACAGACTTTCATTTTAACCAATCAGTGCTCACTCCTCGGTAAATTCACGTGCGTGAGCTCAATGTTAACTATGTAAAACACATGAACTAATGCCCTCTAGTGGTAAAAAAAACTGTCAAAATGCTTTCATATTAGAGGCGGCCTTCAAAGTCTAAGAAATTATCATATGAACCTCCTAGGTTTAGCTTTCATCTATGAATACCAAGAGCACAAAGCAAAATTGGTGATAAAAGTAAATTGGAAAGTTGTTTAAAATTACATGCCCTATTTGAATCATGAAAGTTTTTTGGACTTGACTGTCCCTTTAATTAGTGTTTTGTTTACTAATATTACATGTGGGCTTTACTCATTAGAAATATGTGTATGCAACTTCTATATAGGAGCAAACAAAGTCTACCAGACACACACACATATATATATATATATATATATATATATATATATATATATATATATATATATATATATATATATATATATATATAATTATCCATATTTTCATCCTTAAAACATTAGACAATGTTCCAGTTAAAAAAAACCAAAATAATGTTATTACAAAGAAAAAAATAATTTTCAGTGGGGAATCAAACCTGGTTCTTATATACACACAAAACCACTTCCCCTATGAAGATAAAAAGGTAAACTCTCTTGTCAAAGACAAAAAGTGTGAAATACTATAATTAGGATTGAACTCTGATTTTTATGGCTGGAGTGAAAAAAATAAAACCACTAGATCACCAATGATTTATTTAGTACACCTGCACAATTATATCATATTTAAATTTTTTTTAATAAAAATTTATAAATATATGTGTATGTTAAAAAACATTCTTTATTCATGGCTAAATAAACACTTACTATAGTGTCTTCGTGTTCATACAAACTATTTGTCCGAAGTGGTCATGGTCTTTATCCACTGGGAATCAAACCCAAGTTGGTGAGCTCTAAGCTTAGAACAAATCCACTGAGCCACAATTCCTTAGCTTATCTTCATTCATTTCATCATGTCTATATAAAGAAATAACATGACAAAAATATGTAAAAAATTAAATTTTCCAGATTATCAAAAATAATTTAAAAATTAGAATGTAGGACTGCTGTTTACTATCTATCAGATAATCTACTGCTTGATTACATAATTTGTAATGGTGACAACAGAATATAGCATAAAGCAGCTCTGTTACATGTTAGACAGCCACCAGACTACCTTTGAAAATACCCTAAGAGTAGCATTCAGTTATAAAGACTCCCTACTAGAATTTATTGGAATCTATTTCTACTCTCATGGCGCTGGCGATGCTCTGGGGCAGCAGCGATCGCTACTCACCTTACCAATGCAGGAATGTGGAGATATTATGTCCACTGAACGTCCTGGAGGAGACCTTTATAGATGATAGTGGTGAAGGGGACTTAGATCTCTGAAACATTTTGCCGGTCCAGTGTATGGAATGATTGCTGCAACACGTTCCAAAAAAGTTGGGACAGGATCAATTTAGGACTAATGGCGATGTGACAAGCTGAAATAAGAAGGTGATGTGAAACAAGTGAGGCAATCATGTAATTATAGTATATAAGGAGCCTCCAAGGCATAGTCCTTCAAGAGCATGGATGGCTTGAGGCTCGCCAATCTGCCAACAGATGCGTCAGCGAATAATTCAACACTTTGAGAACAACATTCCCCAAAGACAAATCAGTAGGATTTTGGGCATTTCACCCACAATATAATTAAAAGATTCAAGGAATCCAGTCAAAGTGCAAGACAGAAAACCAATTCTGAATGTGCGTGATCTCCAATCCCTCAGATGTCACTGTCTCAAAAATCATCATGACTAACATGGGCTCAGAAATACTTTGGTAAACCTTTGTCAGTCAACACCATTGCATAGATACATCAACACTGTCCAGAAGCACCGCTGACTTCTCTGGGCTCGGTCTCATCTGAGATAGACAGAAGCACAGTGCAATAGTTTTGTGGTCCGACGAGTCAACGTTTCAAATAGTTTTTGGAAAAAACAGCCGTCATGTTCTCCGGGCAAAAAAGAGGAAAAGGACCATCCAAGCTGTTATCAGCATCAAGTCCAAAAGCCATCATCTGTCATGGTATGGGGGTGTGTCTGTGACCATGGCATGGGTAACTTGCACATTTGTGAGGGTACCATTAATGCAGAAAGATATGTATACATTTTGGAGCAACATATGCTGCCATCTAGATATCGTCTTTTCCAGGCAGGGGTAGACTGAGACCACCCAGGGCCCCCGGGCAAACATGTGGCAGGGCCCCCCACTTCCTCTTTGCCCCACCTACCTACCTCCTCTGCCCCTCCTCTACCCTATTACCCTTCCTATCTCCTGTGCCCCTCCCACCTTATATGTCCCTCCTAATATGCCCCTTCCCCACCATGTTTTTAATTGCCATATAAATATAAAATATTTTTAATAAGAACTAAATATTGTAAACTAACAAGTGTGTGCATAAAAAAAACCCTGCCTATATGCACTGCACCAGGGAGAAGAAAGTAGTGAGGGGCAGACAAGGGGTTAAAATAACTTCTGTTTACTTGTTACTGGCAGCTAAAGAGGTAAATGATTAATTTTTATGTTACTGGCAGCCAAATGGTAAAATTACTTATTAGTTATCAAAAATATACATCATTGGATTAACATTGGGCTAAGATAGTGCTGTTAGGTTGGACATTGTATTACCCAACTATCATTGTGCCCATCACAGATTGTCAAGTATATCAGTGGAAGACAGCTGGAGTCTGGTTTTGAGAATACAAATAAAAAGAGCCTTTAACTTACCCTGGGTCATGTGATGCTTGGTTGAAAAGAACATTTTAAATAAGGGAGTTATATGGTCTTTTAAAGGGACAGAAAGAAAATTAAAGTATCATATTACAGATACAGCATGCCATTTTAACAGTGATATTGTCCCTCATAGCTGTCAGTAACACACAGCAGTGAAATTATCCCTCATAGCTGTCAGTAACACATAGCAGTGATATTATCCCTCATAGCTTTAAGTAACACATAGCAGTGATATAATCCCTTATAGCTGTCAGTAACAAATAGCAGTGATATTATCCCTCATAGCTGTCAGTAACACATAGCAGTGATATTATCCCTCATAGCTGTCAGTAACACATAGCAGTGATATAATCCCTCATATCTTTTCAGTAACACATAGCAGTGATATTATCCCTCATAGCTGTCATTAACACATAGTAGTGATATTATCCCTCATAGCTTTCAGTAACACATAGCAGTGATATAATCCCTCATAGCTGTCAGTAACACATAGCAGTGATATTATCCCTCATAGCTTTCAGTAACACATAGCAGTGATATAATCCCTCGTAGCTGTCAGTAACACATAGCAGTGATATTATCCCTCATAGCTGTCAGTAACACATAGCAGTGATATTATCCCTCATAGTTTTCAGTAACGCATAGCAGTGATATAATCCCTCATAGCTGTCAGTAACACATAGCAGTGATATTATCCCTCATAGCTTTCAGTAACACATAGCAGTGATATAATCCCTCGTCGCTGTCAGTAACACATAGCAGTGATATTATTCCTCATAGCTGTCAGTAACACATAGCAGTGATATTATCCCTCATAGTTTTCAGTAACGCATAGCAGTGATATAATCCCTCATAGCTGTCAGTAACACATAGCAGTGATATAATCCCTCATAGCTGTCAGTAACACATAGCAGTGATATTATCCCTCATAGCTTTCAGTAACACATAGCAGTGATATAATCCCTTGTAGCTGTCAGTAACACATAGCAGTGATATTATCCCTTGTAGCTGTCAGTAACACATAGCAATGATATTATCCCTCATTGTCACCATTTTAACTGACACCAAGGCAGGTTTAGAGAAATCAATTTTAAAGGGAGAGTAACGTCCAAATGAAACTTTAATTTTTCAGATATAACATACAATTTTAAACACCATTACAATTTACTTCAATTATCTAATTTGCTTAAATGGATACTAAACCCAAAATTTCTTTATGATTCTTTATTGATTCAGATAGAGCATGCTATTTTAAACAACTAATTTGCTCCTATTATCATTTTTTATTCATTCTCTTGCAATCTTTAGTTGAGAAGCTGAAGAGCCCAGTCGCCCCAGTTTTGGTTCAGCATCTGGGTAGCGCTTGCTGATTGATGGCTAAATCATGTATCCACCAATCAACAAGCGCTACCCAGGTGCTGAACCAAAAATGGGCCAGCTCCTAAGCTTACATTCACACATTTTCAAATAAAGATAGCATGAAAACGAAGAAAATTTGATAACAGGAATACATTTAAAAGTTGCATAAAATTGAAATTTGACTTCCCCCTTATGTCCTTAACATACTTTTCTGTGCTGGACATAGTTACTACTTCAACACAGTACGCTGGGCAAAGTACTGACATAGAACCTGTGTCCATATGACGCAATGGGTTAATGTATAGGCTATAGAAATGCTGTGTAAACATAGCCAGCAGAAGAAATTACGCTCCCAGTGGTAGGAGAGATAAGTAATAAAATGTTAATTTTCAACTGTTCTCTAGACGTGAAGCCAGGCGAAGATGTACAACCCCTGTCTACCTTTCTTTTTTTAAATCTGTTGTCCTTCAGTATAAAGACAGAGAAAATATAAAAAAAACATGTTTGTGTAGAAAGCAATAAAATAAGGAATTCAGATTTTCATGCAAACTCAGCCATTTTAATGGGCTGTAGTTTCAAAGAGCAAAACCAGCTACTTCACATATAAAAATAAAAAAAGAATCAATCTCTGATACATTTAATACTCTGCAGTTGGTGTAACAAGTTATTGGAGACACATTAACAAAAAACTATTTTACAGTATACTGTTCCTTTAAGAGCTCTGCTTATTTATTTTACAATATCTTTGTAGGTTTCTGATTATAGTATAGAAATTTAAAAAAAACAAATACACACACACAAACATTATATATATTTCCACTGTTTATCTGCACTCACAATTCAAAGATAGTCAGCAACCAGGGTGCTCAGTCAAAATTTCAATAAGTATCAACAAGTAGGGACTGCACTCACTGGATTCAGTTCAAATAATACCTTATTTATTCAATGGTGACGTTTCAGGGTACGCAAACCCCTTCCTCAGACCAAACGTTTGGTCTGAGGAAGGGGTTTGTGTACCCCGAAACGTCACCATTGAATAAATAAGGTATTATTTGAACTGAATCCAGTGAGTGCAGTCCCTACTTGTTGATACTTATATATATATATATACTTATATATAAATATATATATATATATATATATATATATATATATATATAGTATATATATATATATATATATATATATATATATAAGTATAGTATGTGCCGATATGTATATATGTGATGCATACATGTCTTTATATGTGTATATACATGTGTATTTATATGTGTGCACACATAAATACATATATAGACATTTAAACACACCCACATATATATAGATAGATAAATAGATAGATAGATAGATAGATAGATAGATACTTTTGAGTCATTCCCTGTCAAATATCTTGAAACATGCAATATGAGATCGGTCACCAGAACTGCTCTCCATACATAAGGTGATGTCTTATGTAGTGCTCTATTTGTAATCTAGTCCTATATGTCTACAAAATCCTTGACTTTGTGCAAGTGTACATAGAAAAATCAATGCTGCTTTGAAGGCTAAGGGGCCTATTTACTATGGTGCGAGTGGACATGATCCGATATAGCGGATCTTGTCCGCTGCACATCGATAAATGCCAGCAGCATACGCTGTCGGCATTTATCATTGCACAAGCAGTTCTTGTGAACTGCTGGTTCAATGCCACCCCCTGCAGATTTGCAGCCAATCGACCTCTATCAAGGGGTGTCAATTAACCTGATAGCCTGACACGGGGTATAAATATGCCCCTAAGGGTGGTCACACCACATATTAATTTGATTTAGATTTATCTTTAGATTACCCACTTTGCATGCTTTTAATTGATACAAATAAACTATTAACATTTATGTTTAAAGCATTCTTAATCTACAGCATTTTTTACACCTGCCTAAAACTGTTGTATAGTAGCAGGTTTTTCCCTTTCTTCTCCTTTCTCTAACTTCTAATTTTTTCCTTTGCATATTTTCTTCTGCATCTTTATTTTGTACTTGCATCTTTTAATCTCAAATGTTCATACTCGCTTGTCTTAGTTCATATGCAATAGAAATGAATATGTACTTTGCAGTTTCTGATATTAACCAGTAGATGGCATTATTAGGCTGTTGTTTACCATGGTGCTGCTAGCAATTATTATTTCAACATTCCTATTGACTGAATTGTGTGTCCCATTTGATATCACATTATATATGTTATTTTGTAACAGTGACAATGGTTATTTTAATTTGTAACAGTGACAATGTTTATTTTAATTTGTAACAGTGACAATGGTTATTTTAATTTGTAAAAGTGACAATGTTTATTTTAATTTGTAACAGTGACAATGGTTATTTTAATTTGTAACAGTGACAATGTTTATTTTAATTTGTAACAGTGACAATGGTTATTTTAATTTGTAAAAGTGACAATGTTTATTTTAATTTGTAACAGTGACAATGTTTATTTTAATTTGTAACAGTGACAATGGTTATTTTAATTTGTAACAGTGACAATGTTTATTTTAATTTGTAACAGTGACAATATTTATTTTAATTGGCAACAGTGACAATGTTTATTTTAATTTGTAACAGTGACAATGTTTATTTTAATTGGCAACAGTGACGATGTTAATTTTAATTTGTAAAAGTGACAATGTTTATTTTAATTTGTAACAGTGACAATGTTTATTTTCATTTGTAACAGTGACAATGTTTATTTGAATTTGTAACAGTGACAATGTTTATTTGAATTTGTAACAGTGACAATGTTTATTTGAATTTGTAACAGTGACAATGTTTATTTGAATTTGTAACAGTGACAATGTTTATTTTAATTGGCAACAGTGACAATGTTTATTTTAATTTGTAACAGTGACAATGGTTATTTTCATTTGTAACAGTGACAATGTTTATTTTCATTTGTAACAGTGACAATGTTTATTTTAATTGGCAACAGTGACAATGTTTATTTTAATTGGCAACAGTGACAATGTTTATTTTAATTGGCAACAGTGACAATGTTTATTTTAATTTGTAACAGTGACAATGGTTATTTGAATTTGTAACAGTGACAATGTTTATTTTAATTGGCAACAGTGACAATGTTTATTTTAATTTGTAACAGTGACAATGGTTATTTTCATTTGTAACAGTGACAATGGTTATTTTCATTTGTAACAGTGACAATGGTTATTTGAATTTGTAACAGTGACAATGGTTATTTTCATTTGTAACAGTGACAATGTTTATTTGAATTTGTAACAGTGACAATGTTTATTTTAATTTGTAACAGTGACAATGTTTATTTTAATTGGCAACAGTGACAATGTTTATTTTAATTTGTAACAGTGACAATGTTTATTTTAATTGGCAACAGTGACAATGTTTATTTTAATTGGCAACAGTGACAATGTTTATTTTAATTTGTAACAGTGACAATGGTTATTTGAATTTGTAACAGTGACAATGTTTATTTTAATTGGCAACAGTGACAATGTTTATTTTAATTTGTAACAGTGACAATGTTTATTTTCATTTGTAACAGTGACAATGGTTATTTGAATTTGTAACAGTGACAATGGTTATTTTCATTTGTAACAGTGACAATGGTTATTTTCATTTGTAACAGTGACAATGTTTATTTGAATTTGTAACAGTGACAATGTTTATTTGAATTTGTAACAGTGACAATGTTTATTTTCATTTGTAACAGTGACAATGTTTATTTTCATTTGTAACAGTGACAATGTTTATTTTCATTTGTAACAGTGACAATGGTTATTTTCATTTGTAACAGTGACAATGTTTATTTGAATTTGTAACAGTGACAATGTTTATTTTCATTTGTAACAGTGACAATGTTTATTTTCATTTGTAACAGTGACAATGGTTATTTTCATTTGTAACAGTGACAATGTTTATTTGAATTTGTAACAGTGACAATGGTTATTTTCATTTGTAACAGTGACAATGTTTATTTGAATTTGTAACAGTGACAATGTTTATTTGAATTTGTAACAGTGACAATGTTTATTTTCATTTGTAACAGTGACAATGGTTATTTTCATTTGTAACAGTGACAATGTTTATTTGAATTTGCAACAGTGACAATGGTTATTTGAATTTGTAACAGTGACAATGTTTATTTGAATTTGTAACAGTGACAATGTTTATTTTAATTTGTAACAGTGACAATGGTTATTTGAATTTGTAACAGTGACAATGTTTATTTTAATTTGTAACAGTGACAATGTTTATTTTAATTTGTAACAGTGACAATGTTTATTTTAATTGGCAACAGTGACGATGTTAATTTTAATTTGTAACAGTGACAATGTTTATTTTAATTTGTAACAGTGACAATGTTTATTTTAATTTGTAACAGTGACAATGTTTATTTTAATTGGCAACAGTGACGATGTTAATTTTAATTTGTAACAGTGACAATGTTTATTTTTATTTGCAACAGTGACAATGGTTATTTTAATTTGTAACAGTGACAATGTTTATTTTTATTTGTAACAGTGACAATGTTTATTTGAATTTGTAACAGTGACAATGTTTATTTGAATTTGTAACAGTGACAATGTTTATTTTAATTTGTAACAGTGACAATGTTTATTTGAATTTGTAACAGTGACAATGTTTATTTTAATTTGTAACAGTGACAATGTTTATTTGAATTTGTAACAGTGACAATGTTTATTTTAATTGGCAACAGTGACAATGTTTATTTTAATTTGTAACAGTGACAATGGTTATTTTCATTTGTAACAGTGACAATGTTTATTTTAATTGGCAACAGTGACAATGGTTATTTGAATTTGTAACAGTGACAATGGTTATTTTCATTTGTAACAGTGACAATGGTTATTTTCATTTGTAACAGTGACAATGTTTATTTGAATTTGTAACAGTGACAATGTTTATTTGAATTTGTAACAGTGACAATGTTTATTTTCATTTGTAACAGTGACAATGTTTATTTTCATTTGTAACAGTGACAATGTTTATTTTCATTTGTAACAGTGACAATGGTTATTTTCATTTGTAACAGTGACAATGTTTATTTGAATTTGTAACAGTGACAATGTTTATTTTCATTTGTAACAGTGACAATGTTTATTTTCATTTGTAACAGTGACAATGGTTATTTTCATTTGTAACAGTGACAATGTTTATTTGAATTTGTAACAGTGACAATGGTTATTTTCATTTGTAACAGTGACAATGTTTATTTGAATTTGTAACAGTGACAATGTTTATTTGAATTTGTAACAGTGACAATGTTTATTTTCATTTGTAACAGTGACAATGGTTATTTTCATTTGTAACAGTGACAATGTTTATTTGAATTTGCAACAGTGACAATGGTTATTTGAATTTGTAACAGTGACAATGTTTATTTGAATTTGTAACAGTGACAATGTTTATTTTAATTTGTAACAGTGACAATGGTTATTTGAATTTGTAACAGTGACAATGTTTATTTTAATTTGTAACAGTGACAATGTTTATTTTAATTTGTAACAGTGACAATGTTTATTTTAATTGGCAACAGTGACGATGTTAATTTTAATTTGTAACAGTGACAATGTTTATTTTAATTTGTAACAGTGACAATGTTTATTTTAATTTGTAACAGTGACAATGTTTATTTTAATTGGCAACAGTGACGATGTTAATTTTAATTTGTAACAGTGACAATGTTTATTTTTATTTGCAACAGTGACAATGGTTATTTTAATTTGTAACAGTGACAATGTTTATTTTTATTTGTAACAGTGACAATGTTTATTTGAATTTGTAACAGTGACAATGTTTATTTGAATTTGTAACAGTGACAATGTTTATTTTAATTTGTAACAGTGACAATGTTTATTTGAATTTGTAACAGTGACAATGTTTATTTTAATTTGTAACAGTGACAATGTTTATTTGAATTTGTAACAGTGACAATGTTTATTTTAATTGGCAACAGTGACAATGTTTATTTTAATTTGTAACAGTGACAATGGTTATTTTCATTTGTAACAGTGACAATGTTTATTTTAATTGGCAACAGTGACAATGTTTATTTTAATTGGCAACAGTGACAATGTTTATTTTAATTTGTAACAGTGACAATGTTTATTTTAATTTGTAACAGTGACAATGGTTATTTTAATTGGCAACAGTGACAATGTTTATTTTAATTTGTAACAGTGACAATGTTTATTTTAATTTGTAACAGTGACAATGTTTATTTTAATTGGCAACAGTGACAATGTTTATTTTAATTTGTAACAGTGACAATGTTTATTTTAATTTGTAACAGTGACAATGTTTATTTTAATTTGTAACAGTGACAATGTTTATTTTAATTGGCAACAGTGACAATGTTTATTTTAATTTGTAACAGTGACAATGTTTATTTTAATTGGCAACAGTGACAATGTTTATTTTAATTTGTAACAGTGACAATGTTTATTTTAATTTGTAACAGTGACAATGGTTATTTTCATTTGTAACAGTGACAATGGTTATTTTCATTTGTAACAGTGACAATGGTTATTTTCATTTGTAACAGTGACAATGGTTATTTTCATTTGTAACAGTGACAATGGTTATTTTCATTTGTAACAGTGACAATGGTTATTTTCATTTGTAACAGTGACAATGTTTATTTGAATTTGTAACAGTGACAATGGTTATTTTCATTTGTAACAGTGACAATGTTTATTTTAATTGGCAACAGTGACAATGTTTATTTTAATTTGCAACAGTGACAATGTTTATTTGAATTTGTAACAGTGACAATGGTTATTTTCATTTGTAACAGTGACAATGGTTATTTTCATTTGTAACAGTGACAATGGTTATTTTCATTTGTAACAGTGACAATGTTTATTTGAATTTGTAACAGTGACAATGGTTATTTTCATTTGTAACAGTGACAATGTTTATTTTCATTTGTAACAGTGACAATGGTTATTTTCATTTGTAACAGTGACAATGGTTATTTTCATTTGTAACAGTGACAATGTTTATTTGAATTTGCAACAGTGACAATGTTTATTTGAATTTGTAACAGTGACAATGGTTATTTGAATTTGTAACAGTGACAATGGTTATTTTAATTTGTAACAGTGACAATGGTTATTTGAATTTGTAACAGTGACAATGTTTATTTGAATTTGTAACAGTGACAATGGTTATTTTAATTTGTAACAGTGACAATGTTTATTTTAATTTGTAACAGTGACAATATTTATTTTAATTGGCAACAGTGACAATGTTTATTTTAATTTGTAACAGTGACAATGTTTATTTTAATTTGTAACAGTGACAATGGTTATTTTAATTTGTAACAGTGACAATGGTTATTTGAATTTGTAACAGTGACAATGTTTATTTGAATTTGTAACAGTGACAATGTTTATTTTAATTTGTAACAGTGACAATGGTTATTTTAATTTGTAACAGTGACAATGTTTATTTTAATTTGTAACAGTGACAATATTTATTTTAATTGGCAACAGTGACAATGTTTATTTTAATTTGTAACAGTGACAATGTTTATTTTAATTGGCAACAGTGACGATGTTAATTTTAATTTGTAACAGTGACAATGTTTATTTTTATTTGCAACAGTGACAATGTTTATTTTTATTTGCAACAGTGACAATATTTATTTTAATTGGCAACAGTGACAATGTTTATTTTAATTTGTAACAGTGACAATGTTTATTTTTATTTGCAACAGTGACAATATTTATTTTAATTGGCAACAGTGACAATGTTTATTTTAATTTGTAACAGTGACAATGTTTATTTTAATTTGTAACAGTGACAATGTTTATTTTAATTGTAACAGTGACAATGGTTATTTTAATTTGTAACAGTGACAATGTTTATTTTCATTTGTAACAGTGACAATGGTTATTTTCATTTGTAACAGTGACAATGTTTATTTTCATTTGTAACAGTGACAATGGTTATTTTCATTTGTAACAGTGACAATGTTTATTTTTATTTGCAACAGTGACAATGTTTATTTTCATTTGTAACAGTGACAATGTTTATTTTTATTTGCAACAGGGACAATGTTTATTTTCATTTGTAACAGTGACAATGTTTATTTTCATTTGTAACAGTGACAATGTTTATTTTTATTTGCAACAGGGACAATGTTTATTTTCATTTGTAACAGTGACAATGTTTATTTTCATTTGTAACAGTGACAATGTTTATTTTCATTTGTAACAGTGACAATGTTTATTTTCATTTGTAACAGTGACAATGTTTATTTTCATTTGTAACAGTGACAATGTTTATTTTCATTTGTAACAGTGACAATGTTTATTTGAATTTGCAACAGTGACAATGGTTATTTTCATTTGTAACAGTGACAATGGTTATTTTAATTTGTAACAGTGACAATGGTTATTTTAATTTGTAACAGTGACAATGGTTATTTTCATTTGTAACAGTGACAATGGTTATTTTAATTTGTAACAGTGACAATGGTTATTTTAATTTGTAACAGTGACAATGGTTATTTTCATTTGTAACAGTGACAATGTTTATTTGAATTTGCAACAGTGACAATGTTTATTTGAATTTGTAACAGTGACAATGGTTATTTTAATTTGTAACAGTGACAATGTTTATTTTAATTTGTAACAGTGACAATGTTTATTTTCATTTGTAACAGTGACAATGGTTATTTTCATTTGTAACAGTGACAATGGTTATTTTCATTTGTAACAGTGACAATGGTTATTTTAATTTGTAACAGTGACAATGTTTATTTTCATTTGTAACAGTGACAATGGTTATTTTCATTTGTAACAGTGACAATGTTTATTTGAATTTGTAACAGTGACAATGTTTATTTTCATTTGTAACAGTGACAATGTTTATTTGAATTTGTAACAGTGACAATGTTTATTTGAATTTGTAACAGTGACAATGTTTATTTTCATTTGTAACAGTGACAATGTTTATTTTCATTTGTAACAGTGACAATGGTTATTTGAATTTGCAACAGTGACAATGGTTATTTTCATTTGTAACAGTGACAATGGTTATTTTAATTTGTAACAGTGACAATGTTTATTTGAATTTGCAACAGTGACAATGGTTATTTGAATTTGCAACAGTGACAATGGTTATTTTCATTTGTAACAGTGACAATGGTTATTTTAATTTGTAACAGTGACAATGGTTATTTTAATTTGTAACAGTGACAATGTTTATTTGAATTTGCAACAGTGACAATGGTTATTTTCATTTGTAACAGTGAAAATGGTTATTTGAATTTGTAACAGTGACAATGGTTATTTTAATTTGTAACAGTGACAATGGTTATTTTCATTTGTAACAGTGACAATGGTTATTTGAATTTGTAACAGTGACAATGGTTATTTGAATTTGTAACAGTGACAATGGTTATTTTCATTTGTAACAGTGACAATGGTTATTTTAATTTGTAACAGTGACAATGTTTATTTGAATTTGCAACAGTGACAATGGTTATTTGAATTTGTAACAGTGACAATGTTTATTTGAATTTGCAACAGTGACAATGTTTATTTTAATTTGCAACAGTGACAATGTTTATTTTAATTTGTAACAGTGACAATGGTTATTTTCATTTGTAACAGTGACAATGTTTATTTGAATTTGTAACAGTGACAATGTTTATTTGAATTTGCAACAGTGACAATGGTTATTTTAATTTGTAACAGTGACAATGTTTATTTTCATTTGCAACAGTGACAATGGTTATTTTCATTTGTAACAGTGACAATGTTTATTTGAATTTGCAACAGTGACAATGGTTATTTTCATTTGCAACAGTGACAATGTTTATTTGAATTTGTAACAGTGACAATGGTTATTTTCATTTGTAACAGTGACAATGTTTATTTTCATTTGTAACAGTGACAATGGTTATTTCAATTTGTAACAGTGACAATGTTTATTTTAATTTGTAACAGTGACAATGGTTATTTCAATTTGTAACAGTGACAATGTTTATTTTAATTTGTAACAGTGACAATGTTTATTTGAATTTGCAACAGTGACAATGTTTATTTCAATTTGTAACAGTGACAATGTTTATTTTAATTTGTAACAGTGACAATGTTTATTTCAATTTGCAACAGTGACAATGTTTATTTCAATTTGCAACAGTGACAATGTTTATTTTAATTTGTAACAGTGACAATGTTTATTTTCATTTGTAACAGTGACAATGTTTATTTTCATTTGTAACAGTGACAATGTTTATTTTTATTTGCAACAGGGACAATGTTTATTTTCATTTGTAACAGTGACAATGTTTATTTTCATTTGTAACAGTGACAATGGTTATTTTAATTTGTAAAAGTGACAATGTTTATTTTAATTTGTAACAGTGACAATGTTTATTTTAATTTGTAACAGTGACAATGGTTATTTTAATTTGTAACAGTGACAATGTTTATTTTCATTTGTAACAGTGACAATGTTTATTTTCATTTGTAACAGTGACAATGTTTATTTTCATTTGTAACAGTGACAATGTTTATTTTCATTAGTAACAGTGACAATGTTTATTTGAATTTGCAACAGTGACAATGGTTATTTTCATTTGTAACAGTGACAATGGTTATTTTAATTTGTAACAGTGACAATGGTTATTTTAATTTGTAACAGTGACAATGGTTATTTTCATTTGTAACAGTGACAATGTTTATTTGAATTTGCAACAGTGACAATGTTTATTTGAATTTGTAACAGTGACAATGGTTATTTTAATTTGTAACAGTGACAATGTTTATTTTCATTTGTAACAGTGACAATGTTTATTTGAATTTGCAACAGTGACGATGTTTATTTGAATTTGTAACAGTGACAATGGTTATTTTCATTTGTAACAGTGACAATGGTTATTTTAATTTGTAACAGTGACAATGGTTATTTTCATTTGTAACAGTGACAATGGTTATTTTAATTTGTAACAGTGACAATGGTTATTTTCATTTGTAACAGTGACAATGTTTATTTGAATTTGCAACAGTGACGATGTTTATTTGAATTTGTAACAGTGACAATGGTTATTTTCATTTGTAACAGTGACAATGGTTATTTTAATTGGCAACAGTGACAATGTTTATTTTAATTTGTAACAGTGACAATGTTTATTTTCATTTGTAACAGTGACAATGGTTATTTTCATTTGTAACAGTGACAATGTTTATTTGAATTTGTAACAGTGACAATGTTTATTTTCATTTGTAACAGTGACAATGGTTATTTGAATTTGCAACAGTGACAATGGTTATTTTCATTTGTAACAGTGACAATGTTTATTTGAATTTGCAACAGTGACAATGGTTATTTGAATTTGCAACAGTGACAATGGTTATTTTCATTTGTAACAGTGACAATGGTTATTTTAATTTGTAACAGTGACAATGGTTATTTTAATTTGTAACAGTGACAATGTTTATTTGAATTTGCAACAGTGACAATGGTTATTTTCATTTGTAACAGTGACAATGTTTATTTTCATTTGTAACAGTGACAATGGTTATTTGAATTTGTAACAGTGACAATGTTTATTTTCATTTGTAACAGTGACAATGGTTATTTTCATTTGTAACAGTGACAATGGTTATTTGAATTTGTAACAGTGACAATGTTTATTTTCATTTGTAACAGTGACAATGGTTATTTGAATTTGTAACAGTGACAATGTTTATTTTCATTTGTAACAGTGACAATGTTTATTTGAATTTGCAACAGTGACAATGGTTATTTGAATTTGTAACAGTGACAATGTTTATTTGAATTTGCAACAGTGACAATGTTTATTTTAATTTGTAACAGTGACAATGTTTATTTTAATTTGTAACAGTGACAATGTTTATTTGAATTTGTAACAGTGACAATGTTTATTTTAATTTGCAACAGTGACAATGTTTATTTGAATTTGTAACAGTGACAATGTTTATTTGAATTTGTAACAGTGACAATGTTTATTTTCATTTGTAACAGTGACAATGTTTATTTTAATTTGCAACAGTGACAATGGTTATTTTCATTTGTAACAGTGACAATGTTTATTTTAATTTGCAACAGTGACAATGGTTATTTTCATTTGTAACAGTGACAATGGTTATTTTAATTTGTAACAGTGACAATGTTTATTTTCATTTGCAACAGTGACAATGGTTATTTTCATTTGTAACAGTGACAATGTTTATTTTCATTTGCAACAGTGACAATGGTTATTTTCATTTGTAACAGTGACAATGTTTATTTGAATTTGCAACAGTGACAATGTTTATTTTCATTTGTAACAGTGACAATGTTTATTTGAATTTGCAACAGTGACAATGTTTATTTTCATTTGTAACAGTGACAATGTTTATTTGAATTTGCAACAGTGACAATGGTTATTTTCATTTGCAACAGTGACAATGTTTATTTGAATTTGTAACAGTGACAATGGTTATTTCAATTTGTAACAGTGACAATGTTTATTTTAATTTGTAACAGTGACAATGTTTATTTGAATTTGTAACAGTGACAATGGTTATTTCAATTTGTAACAGTGACAATGTTTATTTTAATTTGTAACAGTGACAATGTTTATTTTAATTTGTAACAGTGACAATGTTTATTTCAATTTGTAACAGTGACAATGTTTATTTTCATTTGTAACAGTGACAATGTTTATTTTCATTTGTAACAGTGACAATGTTTATTTTCATTTGTAACAGTGACAATGTTTATTTTAATTTGTAACAGTGACAATGTTTATTTGAATTTGCAACAGTGACAATGTTTATTTCAATTTGCAACAGTGACAATGTTTATTTTAATTTGCAACAGTGACAATGTTTATTTCAATTTGCAACAGTGACAATGTTTATTTCAATTTGCAACAGTGACAATGTTTATTTTAATTTGTAACAGTGACAATGTTTATTTTAATTTGTAACAGTGACAATGTTTATTTCAATTTGCAACAGTGACAATGTTTATTTGAATTTGTAACAGTGACAATGTTTATTTTCAGATACCCTTTCATTGGTTATTTTCCTCCAAACCCTACCAGGGGTGGCGTCACTGTTGACGCTTTACCCGGCAGGTCACATGGCCAATAGCAACAACGGCTTTTACATGATTACATGAATATGAATAGCACCTGATGATTCTGATATTTTCTGTGCATGAATTTGAGGTACTTTCAGTGATAAGATAAACAGCCACAGATGCATCATTGGCTTTCAGTATGTGTTCTGTATTATGCAGGAACATTTGCGCTATTTAAAGGAATACTTGTGCAACTTCTCGCCTAGATTTAGAGTTTGGCGTTAGCCGTCAAAACCAGCGTTAGAGGCTCCTAACGCTGGTTTTGGGCTACCGCTGGTATTTAGAGTCTTGTAGGTAAGGGTCTAACACTCACTTTCCAGCCGCGACTTTTCCATACCGCAGATCCCCCTACGCCAATTGCGTATCCTATCTTTTCAATGGGATCTTTCTAACGCCGGTATTTAGAGTCTTGGCTGAAGTGAGCGTTAGAAATCTACCGACAAAACTCCAGCCGCAGAAAAAAGTCAGGAGTTAAGAGCTTTATGGGCTAACGCCGGTTCATAAAGCTCTTAACTACTGTGCTCTAAAGTACACTAACACCCATAAACTACCTATGTACCCCTAAACCGAGGTCCCCCCACATCGCCGCCACTCTATTAAATTTTTTTAACCCCTAATCTGCCGACTGCACACCGCCGCCACCTACGTTATCCCTATGTACCCCTAATCTGCTGCCCCTAACACTGCCGACCCCTATATTATATTTATTAACCCCTAATCTGCCGCCCCCAACATCGCCTACACCTACAATTATTAACCCCTAATCTGCCGACCGGACCTTACCGCTACTCTAATATATGTATTAACCCCTAATCCGCCTCACTCCCGCCTCAATAACCCTATAATAAATAGTATTAACCCCTAATCTGCCCTCCCTAACAAGAGGAGATCCGGACCGGCAAACATCTTCATCCAAGCGGCATCTTCTATCTTCTTCCATCCAATGACGAGCGGCTCCATCTTCAAGACCTCCAGCGCGGATCCATCCTCTTCTTCCGACGTCATGATGGAATCAGCCAATCAGATTGAGCTCACATTCTATTGGCTGTTCCGATTTTTCCTACCTTAATTCCGATTGGCTGATAGAATCCTATCAGCCAATCGGAATTCGAGGGACGCCATCTATCGATGTCTTCAAAACAGAGACCTGATAATCTGGGTAGAGCTGAAAGGGAAGCCCTATCCTCTTTGGCTAATAACCAAAATATTGTGGTGAAAAATGCGGACAAAGGTGGCTCGGTGGTAGTACTGAATAGAATTGATTATATAAACGAAGCACTGCGTCAACTCAATGATGATAGCTGCTATTCAGTACTACCAACCAATCCAACCTTTCGATTTCAGAGAGAACTATTGCACCTTCTGGACGAAGGGATGGAAAATGGCTTTATTGATAAAGATACCATGTCATACTTATATGTTGAACATCCGGTTACTCCTGTTTTTCATCACCTTCCAAAGGTGCACAAGTCCCTGCAGGATGTCAGGGGACGTCCAATAGTAAGTGGTATAGGGTCTCTTTTTGAACACCTGTCCCAATGGCTGGATATGATCCTACATCCATTTGTGGAATCACTCCCCAGCTTCCTCAAAGACACCAAGCACCTTATGAATTTGGTACAGGACATTAAATGGCAGGAAGGGGTACATATATGGGCAACCATTGATGTTACAGCACTTTATTCCACCATCCCACATTCCAAAGGATTGGAAGCTGTATCATTCTTCCTAAAAAATTGGTCCTCCTTCACGACAGATTTCCAACAGTATGTTTTACAGGTGACTGAGTTTTTACTAACTCACAACTTTTTTGAGTTTCAGGGTGTCTTTTACCTCCAGAGGTGTGGGACGGCGATGGGGGCCAAGTTTGCCCCCTCCTATGCCAACCTTTTCATGGGTTGGTGGGAGCTGTCCCACATCTTTGGAGATAGGAACCTATCACGTGACTGTATAATTTTTTATCGCCGTTTTATCGACGATCTGATTCTCATATGGCACGGTGACTATAATGTCCTAAAAATTAGGCCTTAGATTCACGAGTGAGATTCAACGGACTCAGATAAACTATCTGGATGTAGTCTTAAGTGGTAGCCCTCAGGGCTCAGTAAAAACATGTCTGTACAGAAAACCAATCTCTGGCAACTCTTTGTTGCATGCCAAGAGCTGCCACCCCAAGCATGTGCCATATGGCATAGCGAAAGGCCAACTTATGAGGGCAAAACGTAATTGCTCTGACACCAGAGAAGGTGAGATACAAATGATGGAAGTTAAAAAACGCCTCCTACAGAGAGGCTATCCAAAAAAGGTAGTTAATAGGGCCCAGAGGGAAGTTAAAAATCTGAACAGACAAGACTTATTAAAAGACAAAGATCGGAAAACCAAGGATACCATGAAAGGGGTAACCTTTGTGACAGACTACAGCGACCAGTATGAAGAGGTCTGTAATATTGTAAAACATCACTTTAATATGCTGGTGGCAGATGATAGACTAATACAATGCGTAAGAGAAGGACTTAGATGTTCCTATAGACGCAACAAAACTTTAGGAAACATCTTGTCTCCAACTGTCCTACCGAAATCCATTTCACAAGGAAGTGCTTGGTTAACTAGCAAAGGGTCCTACAAATGTGGAAGATCTAGATGTGGGGCATGTGAATATCTGACTGTGTCAGAACACTTTTGCTCCACTGTGACCGGTATCTCCTATGAAGTAAACTTCTGTCTAAATTGTACTTCCACCTTTGTTATCTATTGCGTTACCTGCACTAGATGTGGAAAACAATACATTGGGCTCACGACAAGGGACATCAGAAGTAGGATCAGAGAGCACCTGTCCACCATTAGAGTGGGCAAGGCTACTACTCTTATAGTACATCACCTTGCCCAAATCCACGGACAAGACCTGACTTGTTTCTCGTGGCAGCCTATAGATATGGTACCGAGACCGAGAAGAGGGGGTGATCGTGAAATAGCACTCTCTAAAAGAGAGATGCTGTGGATTTTTAAGATGGAAACCAGAGTTCCAAAAGGATTGAACTCTGAGTTTGATCTTATAAACTACTGGGAATAGAAATAAATTCTTCATTCCATGTTATGTTTATACAGTTACATCCTTAAAGATTTTCTCACTGTTATTCATTTATACTAATTAAATAAATAATCATTTTACACACTACACATATGTATATATATATATTACAGTTTCATTCTAGTGATATATCTACTAATTATATATCCCACTCCTAGAATTTATTATAAATCCATCTCCTAGAAATATGTCATCTAATGAATTTAGATAACAGGAAATTGTGTCTCTATATGTATATTGTAAACATCATTACATAGAGGTAATTTTTCAAAAATACTCTGGTTTTGTTTTTTGTGTTGTATTCACAGAGAGTGGGTCAAAACTATTAAGCGGCATATATGACCGCATAGTTGTGTAAAGGTTCTTAGAAGCCTCAATAAATGGCCCTTACTCTCAAGTGTGGTACACAACTACAAACCCAGAAGAATAAGTATCTATAAGTTAAATTGCTATGTGGTAACACTTTGCCATTTATTTGACCTTTAATTCAGAATTGGTACTATTATAGCTTTGTTAAATAAATATTCAGGTCAAACAGGTACACTGTAGATAATGGCAATTGAATTATGGTATTTATTTTATATTTTTACTTATGATTTGTCAATAAGGAATATCAGAATAATATATGTATCTGTGATGTGGCTTTATGACCTCTTGTTGCTCTGTTATCTTTACTTCACAACCAGTATGTATGGGGTTAAAATAAACTCAGGGCGTGTTGTTTTTCAATATGTTTTTAGCCAATGAGGTTGTTCTTACTTATGTACATAAGGAACACCTGTGGCTGGCTTCAGTATGCTATGATTACGGCTATGCCGAAACGCGTAAGCCTGCCAGCCAGAGGTGCCCCATCTCTGCTCTATTGACACTGTGTTGTCCTATTTTATATATACCAATAAAGGTTATATTTTATTTTTACACTAACGCTCTCACTTGCTTTCTTTGGTGGACTTTGTAATTTAAAGGAACCTTCATTCGGACTTAGGACGTCGGAAGATGAGGATGGATCCGCGCTGGAGGTCTTGAAGATGGAGCCGCTCGTCATCGGATGAAGATAGAAGATACCGCTTGGATGAAGATGGTTGCCGGTCTGGATCTCCTCTTCTGCCCGGATAGGATGAAGACTTTGGAGCCTCTTCTGGACTTCTTCTTGCCGCTTGATAGAAGACTTCAGCCGGATGATGGATGTCTTCAGCCCCCGCTTGGGCTTGGATCAAGACTTCGGAGGCTCCTCGGTGAACCCGGCGTGGTGAAGACAAGGTAGGAAGATCTTCAGGGGCTTAGTGTTAGGTTTATTTAAGGGGGGTTTGGGTTAGATTAGGGGTATGTGGGTGGTGGGTTGTAATGTTGGTGGGGGGGTATTGTATGTTTTTTTTTCCAGGCAAAAGAGCTGAATTATTTGGGGCATGCCCCGCAAAAGGCCCTTTTAAGGGCTGGTAAGGTAAAAGAGCTTTTCTATTTTAATTTTAGAATAGGGTAGGGCATTTTTTTATTTTGGGGGGCTTTGTTATTTTATTAGGGGGCTTAGAGTCGGTGTAATTAGCTTAAAATTGTTGTAATATTTTTATTATGTTTGTAATTTATTTTTTTATTTTTTGTAACTTAGCTTTTTTTATTTTTTGTACTTTAGTTAGTTTATTTATTTGTATTTATTTGTAGGTATTTTATATAATTAATTTATTGATAGTGTAGTGTTAGATTTAATTGTAGATAATTGTAGGTATTTTATTTAATTAATTTATTGATAGTGTAGTGTTAGGTTTAATTGTAACTTAGGTTAGGATTTATTTTACAGCTAATTTTGTAATTATTTTATCTAGGTAGCTATTAAATAGTTATTAACTATTTAATAGCTATTGTACCTGGTTAAAATAATTACAAAGTTGCCTGTAAAATAAATATTAGTCCTAAAATAGCTACAATATAATTATAATTTATATTGTAGCTATATTAGGGTTTATTTTACAGGTAAGTATTTAGCTTTAAATAGGAATAATTTATTTAATAAGAGTTAATTTATTTCGTTAGATTTAAATTATATTTAATTTAGAGGGGTGTTAGTGTTAGGGTTAGACTTAGCTTTAGGGGTTAATACATTTATTAGAGTAGTGGTGAGGTCCGGTCGGCAGATTAGGGGTTAATACTTGAAGTTAGGTGTCAGCGATGTTAGGGAGGGCAGATTAGGGGTTAATACTATTTATTATAGGGTTAGTGAGGTGGATTAGGGGTTAATACATTTATTATAGTAGCGGTGAGGTCCGGTCGGCAGATTAGGGGTTAATTATTGTAGGTAGCTGGCGGCGACGTTGTGGGGGGTAGATTAGGGGTTAATAAATATAATATAGGGGTCGGCGGTGTTAGGGCCAGCAGATTAGGGGTACATAGGTATAATGTAGGTTGCGGCGGTGTACGGAGCGGCAGATTAGGGGCTAAAAAAATATGCAGGGGTCAGCGATAGTGAGGGCGGCAGATTAGGGGTTAATAAGTGTAAGGTTAGGGGTGTTTAGACTCGGGGTTCATGTTAGGGTGTTAGGTGCAGACTTAGGAAGTGTTTCCCCATAGGAAACAATGGGGCTGCGTTAGGAGCTGAACACTGCTTTTTTGCAGGTGTTTTTTTTCAGCTCAAACAGCCCCATTGTTTTCTATGGGGGAATTGTGCACGAGCACGTTTTTGAAGCTGGCTGCGTCCGTAAGCACCGCTGGTATTGAGAGTTGCAGTGGCGGTAAATATGCTATACGCTCCCTTTTTGGAGCCTAACGTAGCCTTTTTGTGAACTCTAAATACCAGCGGTATTTAAAAGGTGCGGGGAAAAAAAAGCCAGCGTTAGCTATGCGGGTCGTTACCGACAAAACTCTAAATCTAGCCGTCTGTGTTTGATTTGATTCTTCTCTATTATACCACTTATAATTCATACTATGTTGAAAACACAAATATTACCAAGTTATGACAACAGGTATTTGATAATTGGTTGATCATTGTAGATTCCATATGCTGTTTTGTGTATCAGTTGCCATGGTGACAATATTGGTGCCTTTTCCACAGGGGGTGGGGCTTTCTGTATTTAATCTCACAATGTTCACTTGTTGTTTGTTGTGCTGCCTTATTGCTCTTCATATATATACTGTATATAAAACAAAAATGGAGCCATTGTTAACCTCATTTGCATATCTTACCCAGAATCCTTTGCTGCTTTGGAAACTATCGCCTAGATTATGAGTCTTGCGTTAGCCTTAAAAAGCAGCGTTGAGAGGTCCCAACGCTAATTTTTAAGGCCCGCTGGTATTACAATTCTGGCAGGTACAGTTGTACCGCTCACTTTTTTCCGTGACTCGAGCATACCGCAAATCCAGTTACGTCAATTGCGTATCTTTTTAATGGGATTTACTAAACGCCGGTATTACGAGTCTTGGAAAAAGTGAGCGGTAGACCCTCTCCTGTCAAGACTCCTACCGCATTTAAAAGTCAGTAGTTAAGAGTTTTATTGGCTAACACAGTAACATAAAACTCTTAACTAAAGTGCTAAAAAGTACACTAACACCCATAAACTACCTATTAACCCTTAAACGAGGCCCCCCCACATCGCAAACACTTAAATACATATTTTAACCCCTAATCTGCCGCCCGGACATCGCCGACACCTACCTACATTTATTAACCCCTAATCTGCTGCCGCAACTATATTAAATTGATTAACCCAAAATCTAAGTCTAACCCTAACACCTCCCCTAACGTAAATATAATTTAAATACATCTAAATAAAATTACTGTTATTAACTAAATAATTCATATTTAAAACTAAATACTTACCTATAAAATAAACCCTAAGCTAGCTACAATATAACTAATACAGGGAGTGCAGAATTATTAGGCAAGTTGTATTTTTGAGGATTAATTTTATTATTGAACAACAACCATGTTCTCAATGAACCCAAAAAACTCATTAATATCAAAGCTGAATAGTTTTGGAAGTAGTTTTTAGTTTGTTTTTAGTTATAGCTATTTTAGGGGGATATCTGTGTGTGCAGGTGACTATTACTGTGCATAATTATTAGGCAACAAAAAACAAATATATACCCATTTCAATTATTTATTTTTACCAGTGAAACCAATATAACATCTCAACATTCACAAATATACATTTCTGACATTCAAAAACAAAACAAAAACAAATCAGTGACCAATATAGCCACCTTTCTTTGCAAGGACACTCAAAGGCCTGCCATCCATGGATTCTGTCAGTGTTTTGATCTGTTCACCATCAACATTGCGTGCAGCAGCAACCACAGCCTCCCAGACACTGTTCAGAGAGGTGTACTGTTTTCCCTCCTTGTAAATCTCACATTTGATGATGGACCACAGGTTCTCAATGGGGTTCAGATCAGGTGAACAAGGAGGCCATGTCATTAGATTTTCTTCTTTTATACCCTTTCTTGCCAGCCACGCTGTGGAGTACTTGGACGCGTGTGATGGAGCATTGTCCTGCATGAAAATCATGTTTTTCTTGAAGGATGCAGACTTCTTCCTGTACCACTGCTTGAAGAAGGTGTCTTCCAGAAACTGGCAGTAGGACTGGGAGTTGAGCTTGACTCCATCCTCAACCCGAAAAGGCCCCACAAGCTCATCTTTGATGATACCAGCCCAAACCAGTACTCCACCTCCACCTTGCTGGCGTCTGAGTCGGACTGGAGCTCTCTGCCCTTTACCAATCCAGCCACGGGCCCATCCATCTGGCCCATCAAGACTCACTCTCATTTCATCAGTCCATAAAACCTTAGAAAAATCAGTCTTGAGATATTTCTTGGCCCAGTCTTGACGTTTCAGCTTGTGTGTCTTGTTCAGTGGTGGTCGTCTTTCAGCCTTTCTTACCTTGGCCATGTCTCTGAGTATTGCACACCTTGTG